>NC_061847.1:21302556-21312556 GCF_019202785.1 Penaeus chinensis | reverse complement strand
CGGTCTTACCCCCCCCCCCAGCTCCTCTCCCCTTTCTTCTTCTTCTTTCTCTTTCATTTCATTCGCTTGATCTCTCCCTCCCTTTCTCCTTCCTTATTTTCTTGCTTCAATTTTTTCCTCCCTCTTTCCTTCCTCCTTCCCTCCCTCTAACTCTCCTCAACCCCCATCTTTTTCTCCTTCCCTCCCTCTATTTTTCTTTCCCTCCGTCCTTTCTTCCCTCTTCCTCTCCCCTTTCTGTCCTTCCCTTCTTTCTCTTTCAATTTACTCAGCCTCTTGGTCCCTCTCTCTTGCGGGCCAGACAAGTTTTTTTTAAGTCGAGCTGAATATTTATCTCCCGAGCAGCGTGTGTTGCCTCGTGTATAGACATTCCTTATTTATGTCTTGTATCAATATGTACCGGAGACCTAGATTTTATATCAGCTTTCCACTTCTCTGCCCTTTCTGCCTTCCTTTCTTCGCTTTCTTAATTGCTCTCCTTCTCTTCCTCCTCCGTATTTTTTTATGTCTGTCTTTCTTTCTGTTTCTGTTTATCTATCTAATTTTAATTTAAAACAGGATCTGTCTTCTGTTTGTCTTAAACGGGCGTAAAAAGAGGATCTATCTCTCTTCTGTGTATTAATCCTTATCATCGTCACTGTTATCAATGTTACTCTTCCACCTCATTATTATCACTGATTTTACTTTTCTCTCCCTCTCCCAGCTATAACTGTCACCCCTTTACCAGTACTTACTAAACACTACTAACTTACTCCCCTAGTATAATCATCAATACTGTCCCCTCCCACTTTTACTATTTATTACTCTCCTCCTATAATTATCACCTCCTCCTCCTTTCCCACGCACCCACACAGAGGTCCGTTACTGGGTATTCCGACGGGTGAGCTGACCGGGTGTTACTCTTCTCCCCGATTATCAATACTACCATTACTCTTCCCTGTTACTATCACCATTACTAACGTTCATCTTCCCTGTAACTAGCATCATTACTAACGTTACTTTTCCCTGTTACTAACATCATTACTAACGTCCATTTCCCTTTTACTATCATCATTACTAACGTTACTCTGTCCCCTCCTCTCCCACAGAGGGCCGTTACTGGGTGCTGCCAACGGGTGAGCTGATCGTGCGCGGCATCATGGCCACAGACTCCTACACCCGCGTCTTCTGCACCGCCACCCACAAGTTCGACATCGCCCCGCACTCGTCCAACCCCGCGAGGGTCATCGTCACAGGTGAGGGGGTCTTGCAGCTGTTGGGGTATGGGTGATGGGGAAATGGTGGCTAGGGGTAGGGGTGCTTGGGAAGTGTAAGGTTAAGGTTAGAGGGGTAGGGGTGATTTTGGGGAGGTGCCGGAGAGGGGAAAAGGGGTTGTGGAAGCCGTCTTCTGGTAATGGGTTGGGGTAAGAGGTGTTGGGGAGAGGTACGTGGGAGGCAGTGGATTGGAGTTAAATGTGTCAAAGAAGTGTTAGGTCGATGCATGGATGTTGAAAACACGTACAAAGTTGGGCTATGGATGTTTAGGAAGAGCTAGATTTGTCTGTGGGTGTTGGACAGTCAATGGGTTGGGTAATGGGTACTGGGAAGGTTGGGTTGGCATATATGTGTTACCGATGCTGTTCAATTGTTGGCTTAGGATACAAGTTTTGGGTTAAGATAACCTCTCTGTTGTGCAGTTGTCAAGCCGTTGTTGGGTCAGCATAGAAGTTTTATGTACGTACAAATTCTGGTTGTGAAAGAAGAAGAGTGAGAAAGAGGGGGAAAAGGGATGGGAGAGAAAAGGAAGAGGAGGAAATAAAAGAACATGAAGAGAAAGGAGGGAGGGTATTCAAGGGCGAGAGAGGGGTGAGATAGGAGCGAGAGGAAGAGAGAGAGAGAGAGGGAAGGAGGGAGGGAGGGAGTGAGGGAGTGAGGGAGTGAGTGGAGAGAGAGAGAGAGAGATAGAGAGAGAGAGAGAGAGAGAGAGAGAGAGAGAGAGAGAGAGAGAGAGAGAGAGAGAGAGAGAGAGAGAGAGAGAGAGAGAGAGAGAGAGAGAGAGAAAGAGAGAGAGAGAGAGAGAGAGAGAGAGAGAGAGAGAGAGAGAGAGAGAGAGAGAGAGAGAGAGAGAAAGAGAGAGAGAGAGAAAGAGAGAGAGAGAGAGAGAGAGAGAGAGAGAGAGAGAGAGAGAGAGAGAGAGAGAGAGAGAGAGAGAGAGAGAGAGAGAGAGAGAGAGAGATGGAAGGAGGGAGGGAGCGAGAGAGAGAGAGAGAGAGAGAGAGAGAGAGAGAGAGGGGGGGGGGGGGAGGGGGCGTGAGATAAAATGAGAGAGAGAGAGAGAGAGAGAGAGAGAGAGAGAGAGGAGAGAGAGAGAGAGAGAGAGAGAGAGAGAGAGAGAGAGAGAGAGAGAGAGAGAGAGAGGGAGGGAGGAGGAAGGGAGGGAGGGAGGGAGACGAGGCAAAAATAGAGAGACGCGGATCATCATTCAGAGCTGACACCATCGCAACAAAATATCAATGCAAACAATTACCTTAAAAGCCCAAGGCCATTAACATTTGCAAAAGAAAATCAAGGAAAGTTCTGGTCGAGTGCTCTTAAACTTAATTACAAGCAGGAGGATCAAAAAGCTGATATTATTAACTTCATCTCCCAGGAATGTGAAGATGAAAACCAACATGGAGTCTCGGAGCGGAGTGTTTGCTCTGTATGTGTTATGATTATCCCGAACACTTCCCCAGGGCTACTTTTTAAGAGCTTGGGGGAGGGGGGGGGAGGGTGTCAAGGGAGGTGTGGGATGTGAGGGATGAAAGTGTTATGCAAGGGCTTCTTCCCCCCCCCCCCTTTTTTTTTTCTTTTCTCCACTGGATCTTCTCTAGAAGAGCGATGTTCTCATAGTGTTCTGTAGCATTCTTGTCTCTGTGGTATAGGTGCGTAAGATGAGGAAGTCCAACAGCATATCTTTGGTGAGGATTAATTACCCTTCTCCCCCTCCCCCCTTCTCTTCCCCTTCCTTCCTTTCCTTTCCCCCTCCCTGTCACCTTCCCTCTTTCCCTTACCCTTTTCCTTTCCCCCTCCCTGTCACCTTCCCTCTTTCCCTTACCCTTTTCCTTTCCCCCTCCCTGTCACCTTCCCCCTTTCCCATACCCATTTCCCTCTCTCCTTCCCTCCACTTTCCCCTTTTCCTTACCCTTTTCCCTTTCCCCTTCCTTCCCCTTCCCCCTTTCCCTCCCCTTCCCCCTCTTAAGTGGGTAAAAATGTCACTTGGATTTATTTAACCACGCTCGTTAATATTTCACTGGTTGATCCGTATTCATGCTGACAAATGTAAAAAAGGTATGAGTGAGAAAGAATATCTTCACAATACAAGAGATGTATTTAACCGGTTTCGAATATGTCTTTGTCAGAGACGTATTTCTGACGAAGATAAAGTCGAAACCGGTTAAATACATCTCTTGTATTGTGAAGATATTCATTCTTATTCATACCTATTCCACTTCCATTGGCTGTATATTTTTTTCTATCCCCGCTCGTCAAACCAAGGTTTTATTATTCATATTTTTATTTATTCATTTTTATTTCTCCTTCTTTCTTATTTATTATCCATGAGACGATTTCATTATTGCCGTTTCTCCTTCGTCCATTGTTTCTAACATTCCTTTCTCTCTGCGCTCGCTCTGCCAAGATTTAATTATTCACCTTCTTCGTCATGCAGAGCTTTTGTTATTTACGCTCTTCGTTGATCTTTCTGTTCGTTATATAATCTTTTCTTTCCCATTTGCCAAGACGATATTCTATTCTATTTTATTCTATTCTATTGTTTCCGTTTTTCGTTCGTCTTCCGTTCGTTTTAAATTTTCCTCTCTTCCTCATTATTTACGTTTTTCGTTAAATCTTTTCTTTGTTGCAGATTTTCTTTCTTTTCAACATGTCCAAACTTTATTATCCTTGTTTCTCGTAATTTTTTCGTTTGTAAAAAAAATTTTGGTTCTTTTCCTTGTTCGCTGTGCCAAGATTTCATAATTTGTCCGTTTACCTTTTGTTTGTTTCTTTGTTTATTTATTTTCCCCGCTTTGTCATTCTCTCTCTTCTCGTAAGTCATTCGATTTTCGTATTATTTCCATTTCTCGTTAGTTTTTCATTCGCAATTTTTTGTTTTTTCCTTTGCCCCAATCGCTACACCAAGAACGCCAAAAAGTAAGAAAGAGAAAGAGAGAGAGAGAGAGAGAGAGAGAGAGAGAGAGAGAGAGAGAGAGAGAGAGAGAGAGAGAGAGAGAGAGAGAGAGAGAGAGAGAGAGAGAGTGAAACAACGAGTCACATTTCCACGGCCTTGGTTAAGTGTCCTTCAAGAAAATCCAAAGCCATCTTGAGTGTCCTGTTTCAACGGCGGCACCTAAATATAAAAGCTTTTTGACCCCGTCCCCCCCCCCCCCATCTACCCCCTTTTACTTGCCCCGCCTCTTGTGTCGTTCAGCCCGTTGCAAAATTCCCCCTGGAGCCCTTGCCGAGAAAATTCTGCCATTTACCCGCTCGATGGACGTCTTTATAGGCGATGCAGAATTTATCTGAATATTCATCAGTTTCTTTTTGAAAATGTGGAATTCGTTTGTGTGTCTTATGAATGTGTGTATTTTTTAGTATTCATTTTTTTTCTTTTCTATTTTTTGTGTGTGTGTCTATGCGTGCCTGTGTGCGTGCGTGAGTATGTGTGCGTGTGTATGTGTGCGTGTGTGAGCTTGTATGTCTGTCTGTGTGTATGCGTATATGTGTATGTTTAAGTGAACGTGGCCGTTTACTTTCCCTAATGTCCCCTTAGCTTCCTCTTTTGTAAAAAGAAAAAAAAAATAAGTAAAAACATTTCTCTTTTTCATGAAACCTTTTTTTTTTTCTTTCTTTTTTTTTTATCTCTGCAGGTAACTTTATTTGTTTGTTGTCGAACACGTGGCAGGTCGGTAGAGTACTGCAACCTCATATTGACGAGGGGAAGAGGAGGGGAACGGCTGCAAAGGGGAGAGGGAGGGGTAAACATGTCATAAATATAGCATCAGTATTGACACTTCTTTTGACCACCCCTTCCCCCCCTCTCGCCTCCCCCCTCCCCCGGCCTCCTCCCACTTCTGAATGCGACACAAACACATGCTGTCAAGATGGACATTGTTCACTTTTTCAATTTCATTTTCCTCTCTCTTTCTCTCTTTCTCTCTCTCTCTCTCTCTCTCTCTCTCTCTTTTTCTCTCCCCCCCCCCCCCTCTCTCTCTCTCTCTCTCTCTCTCTCTCTCTCTCTCTTTCTCTCTCTCTCTCTCTTCCTCTCCCTCACCCCCTCTCTCTCTTTCTCTCTCTCTCTGTCTCTCTCTCTTTCTCTCTTTTACAGAGGGAGAGATAGACAGACAGACAGACAGACAGACAGATAGATAAATAGATAGATAGAGGGAGAGATAGACAGACAGACAGACAGACAGACAGATAGATAAATAGATAGATAGGTAGATAGATAGATAGATAGAGAGAGAGAGAGAAGGGAAGAGGAGATAGAAAAGAAAGAAAACAACAGACACGATAAAAACGGAAAAAGGCACCCAGAGAAACAGACTCTGCTTAATTATAAAAAGCCAGCCTGCACACAAGCATACATACACAAACATAAAAACAATAACACAAAAACACAGTGACATTAAGCTAATCGTTCACACGTGCGAAAATGGACTTGCAAATGCGCTTGTTTCCCCAACTTGTTTTTTTTTTTTTTTTCCCAACATTGCAAATTCAAATGATGATTCTGGGCCTTGCTTTCAGGGCCAGCAAGGTGAGAGGTAACCTGAATAGCGATTTGATTAAAACCGAAATATAGGACGAGTTATCATTTTGATCGTATATATATTTAATTCTTAGAGCGTAATTAATACCTGTCTACGCGCGCGGTTCATTGATCCTTGTAATGAATTTATTGGAACGAATGTTTTTTTCTTTTCGTTTTTCGTTTTTTTCTTTCGTTTTTCATCATCGTCGTCGTCGGTAATAACGTCATTGGATATGAATAAAAATGGGAACAATAACCATTATTCATCATCACTACCTCCCCAACATCTATATTTTAATCATCACTAACTCATCATCACCATCGTCGTCGTCATCGTCATCATCATCATTACCATCATCACCATCGTCGTCGTCGTCGTCATCGTCATCATCATCATCATCATCATCGTCATCATCATCACCATCGACATAATCACCATCACCATCATCACCATCGACATAATCACCATCACCATCATCACCATCGACATAATCATCATCACCATCATCACCATCACCGATATCCACACCCTACCTTCCTCTCGCCATCATCCACATCATCCTCACCACCACCTCGCTCATCCACATCCTCATCAGCATCCACACTTTACCATTCTCTCACCGCCATCCACATCATCCACATCCTCACCACCTGACGTTTCCCTCACCGCCATCGCTCATCCACATCCTCATCAGCATCCACACTTTACCTTTCTCCCACCGCCATCCACTTCATCCACATCATCCACATCCCCCCCCCCCCACCTCCATCCTCACCGCCATCCACCTCACTCCCAACCCACGCCGAATCTCCCCACCTTGTAATATCCAACTTTATTTTCGAAATTACGCATTTGTACACCGCCCCCTGGTCAGTCAGCCAATCATGTTCGTCGATTCTTTTCCTTCCTTTATTTTGATTGGCTCTTCTAAACCGAAATCTCCTCATGTTATTTCGAATGCGTGCGGCTGAAGTGTGAAGATGGGTATGCAACATTGAGCGATGACGGACGCGGTGTGGTGTGGCAGCGGGTCGGGGGGAAAAATTGGGTTTGTTTCGTTGTAATTGTTGGTGTGGTTCGTGTTTTTATTTTGGTTTGGTTTGTGTGTGTGTGTGAGTGTTTTTGTTATTGTGTGTGTGTGTGAGAGATTGAGGGGGGGGGGGGAGTAAGAGAGAGAGGGTGTATGTGTGTGTAAGAGAGAGAGAGAGAGAGAGAGAGAGAGAGAGAGAGAGAGAGAGAGAGAGAGAGAGAGAGAGAGAGAGAGAGAGAGAGAGAGAGAGAGGGCGAGAGAGAGAGAGAAAGCAGTTGGTAAAAAGAGAGCTAGAGAGAGAGTGAGAGAGAGAGAGAGAGAGAGAGAGAGAGAGAGAGAGAGTGGTCTTGAGCACCCAAGCACTATTTCTTTCTCTGAAAACATAAACTCACTTGTTCTTTCCCGCCGGTGAAATACATTTGCCATTTCCGGAATGCAACCACACAACCCTTCCCCCCCCCCCCCAAAAAAAAAAAAAAAAAAAAAAAAAAAAACGAAATATGAAACCTGCTGATGCATAGCTGATAAATCCAAAGTTACTTCGGGTCCATAAATCTGTGCTGCTCGGGCGTGCAAGTGGATAAAGCGCACTGCTACAGCGATCAGACCGACCGCCCCGACCGCCAGCACGACATACACGTGTGTTCGCACTCTCGAAACAAACACACACGGCCACGCCCATGTAAGCTTGTCCGCAAACACACAGGAACATTCGCAAAGGGACTATGCTTTCGAAGTATATGTAGGCCATGCTGTACTTCAAATGACACATGCGCATGCTAGAATTTACGTGCAAATAAATAAACGTATTGATATGTTCAAAATAGAAGTATGATGTATAAATACTGAATTGTATAATAAACAAAGGGATTAAATTCGCAGTCTTGCCTTACCATGACAGGCAAGGAGACGGACAGAGGCAATGTCAGAAACAAATGGGAGGAAGAAATGACCAAATAACAGTGCTATTAAAAGTGATGTTGAGAATACGAGTAATAATAGAAATCCAGACACGGAAATTGACAACGACGACAACAATGTTAGTGTTAATAGTAATAGAAATACAGAAAAAAAAAGATGAATAGCATCAATATTTAAAAAATCTTTATCGTCACTATTACTATCACACGAAAAAGGAGGAGAATTAGAAGAAGAAAAAGAGAACAAAATAACACAATAACACACACAAACGTCCGAGCAACCCACACGCATCCCCTCTGCCGTACAACACAAAACAAACACATAAACAAACACCCCGTGAGCCATATTCGGCCTGGCAGATGCACGATAAGTATCATTTAGGTTGCGCTAACGTAAACTAACGGCGCCGTAACAGTTAGCGTCGACGAGAATGTCAAGGAGCGGGAAGGGAAGAAGGGAGGGGGATGGGAGGAGGGAGGAAGGGGGTTATGGGCCGGTGTCCTCTTCTGGGTTCCTGTGGGATCCTGTAGCACCCTTTGTCGCGTGTCGAGAAGAGGGGAGAGGGAGGAAGAGGAAGGAGATGAGGAAGGGGAAGGAGAGGAGGAAGGGGAAGGAGTGGAGGAAGGGAAAGGAGAGGAGGAAGGGGAAGGAGAGGAGGAGGGAGGGAGAAAGAGGAAGGCGAGGGGGAGGGAGGGAGGAAGAGGAAAAAGAGAAAGAGTGGGAAGGGAGAATTGAAACTCCAATTCATATTATGAATACTTTGTTTATAAAAAAAGAAAGGGAAGGGTGGGGAAGGATGGAAAAGGAGGAAGGAGAGGGGGAGTAGGAAGATGAGGAAAATGAGAGAGGAAGAGGGAAGGGAAAGAGAGGAAAGAGAGGGGGAATCGGAGGAGGAGGGGGAGGGAGAACAAGGAAGGAGAGGGAATAGAGGAAGAGAAGAAGAAAGAGGGAGGGAGAACAAGGAAGGGTAGGAAGGGAGGAGGGAGAATGAACAAGGAGAAGGAGGAGGAGGGAAAAGGATGGAGACGAGGGAATGAGGGAGGGGGTGTGGGGAGGGGTAGACGAGGGGGGAAGGAGAGGGAAGGGAGGGTAAGAAGAAGGAAAGGGCGAAAGTAGAGAGAGTGAGAGAGAGAGAGAGAGAGAGAGAGAGAGAGAGAGAGAGAGAGAGAGAGAGAGAGAGAGAGAGAGAGAGAGAGAGAGAGAGAGAGAGAGAGAGAGAGAGAGAGAGAGAGAGAGAGAGAGAGAGAGAGAGAGAGTGAGAGAGTGAGAGAGTGAGAGAGTGAGAGAGAGAGAGAGAGAGAGAGAGAGAGAGAGAGAGAGAGAGAGAGAGAGAGAGAGAGAGAGAGAGAGAGAGAGAGAGAGAGAGAGAAACAGAGACATGCAGACAGATAGAAAATCAAACAGATATAATCAGACATATAGACAGTCAATCAGATATAATCAGACATATAGTGGAAAGATAACGACAATAAAATACCGCCATGCGAGTCGACTGAGAGCACCGAGACCTGGCATCCCGGCGTCAAGGCTGTGTGACCAAACGATCGCCATTAAACTTAGAATTTATGGCAGGCGGAAATGTCGTGATTTCTCCCCTCTCTCTGTGTCCCCTTTCTCTGTCTCTCTTGGTAATTACATGTTGATCGGTTTGTAAGTTTGTGCGTGAGTCAATATCCATGTACACAAAAAATAGCGATACAATTTGGCATGATTTAGAACCAACGAACAATTGGTCAACATTTTACAACCCGGGATTAGTGAATGGCTGCCATACAAAATATTGTTTACACAAGAGGCAAAGCCAGGATTTAAAAGCCCCACCCCCCTCTCTGCCCCCCATCCCCTCTCCCTCTCCCTCAACCGAAACATTCTGGGAATATATGAAAACACGCCATTTCTCATTTGAACTTTAAACTCTCCCAATTTCCAACGGGTCTTTGTTAAAACCTCTTTCTGGTGCGTGGGCGCCAAGCAGGACAGTGTGACGAGGGTGCATTCGGTTAGCTTGTCCCGTATTCAAATCCTCTGGCCAGATGACGTCATCTTCATGTTGCTTTGTGATTGATGGAAAGTTTCCAGTAATGGCCCTAAGCGGGATGTAATCTCGCCCGTGACTGGGTAGTTGTTTCCCCCGTGCTCGCTGCTTTGCGTGCCGCTCTGCGATTCGTGAGACTTAGCTTCTTTTTCATCACGTGACCGCGCGGAAGCCGATGTTCACTGGCAATTTACACTCGACAAAAGAACTTTGTGATGCTTAATGCGAATAAGACAACAAAGGCAA
>NC_061847.1:21268403-21273403 GCF_019202785.1 Penaeus chinensis | reverse complement strand
CGAACAAACAAACAAAAAACAACAACAATGATAATATAATCATGATAATAACAATGATAACAATAATAATTACAATGGTAATGATAAATCATTACATATGAATACAAAAATATTGATAGTGATAACAACAACAACAACAATAATCATAATAATGATGATATTAGTAACAATGAAAATAATAATAATAATGATGATAATAATAATAATGATAATAATAACAAGTAATGATAAGAAGGATACTACTACTGCTAATACTACTGATTATAATGATACTAATAATTATAATAATAATAATTATTATGATAATAATATCAATGCTAATAATGATAATAATAATGATAACAGTAATAATAGTAACAATAATCATAACAATAAAAATAACACAAACAATAACAATAACCATAATAATAATCAGAATAGTGATAATGATAATAATAATAATAACGATAATAATAATAATGGTAATAATAATAATATAATTAAAATAATAATAATAATAATAATATCAATAATAATAAAAATGATAATAATAATTATAATAATAATAGTAAAAATAATAATAATGATAATAATAAGAATGATAATAATAATAATTATTATAAAATTATGATAATGATAATAATAATATGGTGATAATAATAACAATAATTATTTTAATGATAATAATAATAATATTAATATTGATAATAACAGTAATAGTAATTATAATAACATCAACAACAAGAACAGCAATAATAATAATAATAATAATAATAATATAATAACAATAATAATAATAATGATGATGATGATAATAATAATAGTAATGATAGTAATAATAATAATAATGGTAATAATAATAATAGTGATAATGATAATAATAATAATAATAATAATAATAATAATAATAATAATAATAATAATGATAATAATAATAATAATAATAATGATAATGATAACGATAATAATAAAAATATTAACAATAATAGTAATGATATTGATAATGAAAATTATAATAATAAAAACGATAGTAATAATAATAATGACAATAATAATAATAATAATAATAATAATAATAATAATAATAATAATAATAATAATAATAATAATAATAATAATGATAATAATAATAAATACAATAATTAAAAAAATAATAAGGATAATGAAAATGATACTAATAACAATGATACTAATAATGATAATGATAATGATAACAGAAAAATAGTATTGATAATACCAACAATAACAAAACTAATGCTAATAATGCTAATGATAATAATAATAATGGTAATAATAATAATAATAATAATAATAATAATAATAATAATAATAATAATAATAATAATAATAATAATGATAATAATAATAATGATAACAACAGTAATAATAATATAAAAATAATAGGAATAATAATAATAATAATAATAATATCAAGGATAACGATATTGATAATGATAATAAAAGATTTACACACATAATAGCAGCAGCGATATCCGCAAAAGTGCAAAAGCATCATCCCTGCAATAACACCAACATCGAAAATAAAGGAACGTGGGGCGAAGGGGAGAAATATTAGGAAAATAGAAGCTTGAAAAATGAGGAAAGCTAATAAAGAATTTATCGGGTAAAACAAATCAGGTTCCCAAGCCTAGGAAAATAAGATAATAAAATCCATTCGGGAAAGAGAGAGCGAAAAAAAAAAAAAAAAAAAATATCCGCAATAAAAGTGGTTTCACTTTTGATATAAAATTTTAGCAGCAATTTTTCTCTATGATCTCGTGAAAAATGATCGTAAAACTGGAATGAATTGCACGCTATCAACTTAATATCATCTATCGAGGCTCTCTCCTACTTGACGCTGGCCGAACGCGAATGGCTAAATAATAATTCGAATCACACGTCGATCGCCATCTGTCTATTCTTAAAATATTTCGCTGTAAAAAAAAAAAAAAAAAAATAGTCGAGGCTTTCATCCCATTAACAGATCGTCTACGAGTGTCATTATCATAATCATTATCACTTCGGGAGGGCCTCCACCACTCCCAGATCAGCGCCGCAATAAACTCCACAAAAGATATCCGAGCGTCTACATCAGCTACGGAATAGGATCAGCGACCCCATTAGAGGTATCAGATGACGCAAGCGCGGGACTCAACCCCTCATAGAGCCGCGTCGCTCCGATCTTTATTTGCATCATTTCCTCTATGGAATGTAGGTTCGCCGGGCGGGATCTGAGCGCGCATTTGTTTGTGGCTCGAGCAAGGGAATATAGCCCTTCAAGAGATGTGGCAATAAAGGCGAGATTTTCTCTGCCTTGCCCGCGTCTTTAAGATGAACATACGCTGTCTCTGTGGTGTTTGAGTTACCATAAAACTACATTACCTCTCATCTATGATCGTATTGGCGATCTGTGTGTTTCTTCCTCTGTTGTTTGTGCTGGACTGTGGCGGCCATCAGGCCACCCCGTTATGTATATATGGCGAGTGTAAGTGGGCATCTACAGAAACGTATGTGACCCTCTGCCTGTCTGTCTGTCGCTATCATTGTCTATTCTCCCCCCTCCCTCTCTCTCTCCATCTTTCTCTGTTTATGTCTGTCTGTCTGTTTCTCTCTCTCTCTCTCTCTCTCTCTCTCTCTCTCTCTCTCTCTCTCTCTCTCTCTCTCTCTCTCTCTCTCTCTCTCTCTCTCTCTCTCTCTCTCACTCTCTCTCTCTCTCTCTCTCTCACACACACTCTTTCTCTCTCTCTGTCAGTCTCTCTTTTTTCTCTCTCTTTCTTTATCCTGCGCACTCCCCCTCTTCGTCTCCCCGTCCATGTTTATGTATGTGCGTGTGCATATAAGCTTGCGTGCCTTCGTGCAAGCATCTGATTCAAAATTCAGGAAATGGTCAATATACCCCCACTACCCCCCCCCCCCTCCCCTTTCCTCCTCGGAGCCTCGGATGCTAATACTCGAAGCAACAAAATAAAAAAACGTTTCAGCGCTAATATTTGCCCTCTGTGATGACCTGATCCTCACTCGTGTCGCCTCTTCCTCTTTCCTTTTTTTTAACGGTCTTTCCCCCTTTTGGTCCTTACGCTTTCCTCTGCCGTGTTTGTATTTTTTTTTCTTTTTTTCGTGCTTTTCTATTTTTTCCCGATTTTTTTTTTTTTTTTTTTTGGCTGGTCATTTTCTTTCTGTTCTTGGTACTTTGCTTTCCTATCACTACTTTATTTCTCTCTCTCTGTCTCTCTCTCTCTCTCTCTCTCTCTCTCTCTCTCTCTCTCTCTCTCTCTCTCTCTCTCTCTCTCTCTCTCTCTCTCTCTCTCTCTCTCTCTCTCTTTCTCTCTCTCTCTCTCTCTCTCTCTTTTACTTTCCATTTTCTTTCTCTTTGGATTTTTTCATTTCTTTTGTTCCCTTTCTTTTTGTTCTCTGTCTTTCTCTCTATTTCCCCCATGGTTCTTCGCTATTTTCTCCCTTTTTCTTTTAGTTCTTTGTCTTTCTCTCCCGTTTCTTCGTCTGCTTTAACCTTATTTTTTCATCCCTCTTTTTCCGCTCCCCTTCTCTTATTTTTTTTACTTTCCTCTTCTTTCTCTGTTTTCCCTTTCCTTCTCCTTCTCTTCGTCACTCCCGTGCATCTACCCATCTGTGCGTTCGCATCTACCGTTACATCGCCATCTGTCTCTGCCAGATGGTATTCACTTTGATATTATTTACTGTAATTCTATGACAGATGGCAAATGGACAGGTGCGGTGGTGACCATCTGGCTGTAATTACCTCGTGCTGATAGATAGTAGGCACCAGCTGCCGCGATGACCAGGTTGTGGCAGATGGCAGAGTTACCAGGGAAGGTCTGCTGTGCCCGGCTGCGAGGGAAAAAGAATATTGCTCCTTTTTTTAAGCTCTACTGTGATGGGTCCGATGGCTTGGTGATTACCTGACGCAGCCGGGGCGCACACACATACACGTGCACACGCATACGCACACGCACACACATACATATACGAGAGCGGATACACCTGCGCAGAAGATGCAGGTGTATGTATATGTATATATGTGTATGTGCAGGTGTGCATGTGTGGTCGTGAGTGTGTGTGTGCGTGTGTGTGTGTGCTCTCGCGTTTTTTGCACATGTGTATCTGCATGTATGTGCAAGTTTATCCATTTCCATCATTCTCATCATGATTAGCTCACACACAAACACATACGACACAGACAGACACACTAAAAGGTCACACGATCACATACAAACAGACAGACCCACACCTACTTTTAAAGAGGTCGGTATTTCAAACAAATTTGAAATGCCAGTGGGCTCGCGTTGCACACAAACACACGGTCGAAAATGAGATGGCAGTGCACTCGCGTACTCCCTCCTCCGGAATGCGGGGGGGGGGGGGAAGGAAAGGGGGAGGGGAGGGAGGAAGGGGAAGAGGAAAGGGAAGAGGAAAAGGAAGGGAAGGGGAGATGAAGTGAGTGGGGAAAGGGGAGAGGGAGAGGGAGAAGAGAGAGAAGAGGAAAGGAATGAGGGAAAGGGAGGGGAGGGGAAGGAGATGGGGAATGGGAGGAGGGAGGGGAGAGGGAAGTGGAAGGAAGGAGGCAGGAGAGGGGAAGAGAGAAAGAAAGCAAAAGAGAAGTGAAGGAAAGAGAGAGGGGGGGGGGGGAGGGAAAGGAAAAGGGAGGCGAGAGAAAAAAAGGAATGGGAAGGGGAAGGGAAGTAGAAAAGAAAAGGGAAAGGTGAAGAGGAAGAAGACAGACAAGAGGAATGTAATGAGAATGGGAAGGGGAAGAGGAAGGGGGAAGAGGAAAGAGAAAACGAAGGAAAATATACAGGGGAGTAGGAACGAGAAGGGAGAGGGGGTGGGGGGGGGGGAACTGCACAGCTCCTGCCGGCAAGGAGGATCAGATATCGCACAGAGGTTTCAAATCGTCGTTTAAGAGAATCCAATTCGAAGTTCCTGCAGAGGAGAAACGGCGAGCGAAGTGCGATGGAATAATAATACGTTGAATAAGATGGATGTAGGAATGATGCGGTCATTAG
>NC_061847.1:21235903-21240903 GCF_019202785.1 Penaeus chinensis | reverse complement strand
AATGATAATAATAATGATAATGATAATAATAATGATAATGATAATAATAATGATAATGATAATAATAATGATAATGATAATAATAATGATAATGATAATAATAATGACAATGATAATGATAATAATAATGATAATGATAATAATAATGATAATGATAATAATAATGATAATGATAATAATAATGATAATGATAATAATAATGATAATGATAATAATAATGATAATGATAATAATAATGATAATGATAATAATAATGATAATGATAATAATAATGATAATGATAATAATAATGATAATGATAATAATAATGATAATGATAATAATAATGATAATGATAATAATAATGATAATGATAATAATAATGATAATGATAATAATAATGATAATGATAATAATAATGATAATGATAATAATAATGATAATGATAATAATAATGATAATGATAATAATAATGATAATGATAATAATAATGATAATGATAATAATAATGATAATGATAATAATAATGATAATGATAATAATAATGATAATGATAATAATAATGATAATGATAATAATAATGATAATGATAATAATAATGATAATGATAATAATAATGATAATGATAATAATAATAATAATAATAATAATAATAATGATAATGATAATAATAATGATAATGATAATAATAATGATAATGATAATAATAATGATAATGATAATAATAATGATAATGATAATAATAATGATAATGATAATAATAATGATAATGATAATAATAATGATAATGATAATAATAATGATAATGATAATAATAATGATAATGATAATAATAATGATAATGATAATAATAATGATAATGATAATAATAATGATAATGATAATAATAATGATAATGATAATAATAATGATAATGATAATAATAATGATAATGATAATAATAATGATAATGATAATAATAATGATAATAATACTGATAATAATGATAATGATAATAATAATAATAATGATAATAATAATGATAATGATAATAATAATGATAATGATAATAATAATAATAATAATAATAATAATAATAATAATAATAATAATAATAATAATAATAATAATAATAATAATAATAATAATAATAATAATAATAATAATAATAATAATAATAATAATAATAATAATAATAATAATAATGATAATGATAATAATAATGATAATGATAATAATAATGATAATGATAATAATAATGATAATGATAATAATAATGATAATGATAATAATAATGATAATGATAATAATAATGATAATGATAATAATAATGATAATGATAATAATAATGATAATGATAATAATAATGATAATGATAATAATAATGATAATGATAATAATAATGACAATGATAATGATAATAATAATGATAATGATAATAATAATGATAATGATAATAATAATGATAATGATAATAATAATGATAATGATAATAATAATGATAATGATAATAATAATGATAATGATAATAATAATGATAATGATAATAATAATGATAATGATAATAATAATGATAATGATAATAATAATGATAATGATAATAATAATGATAATGATAATAATAATGATAATGATAATAATAATGATAATGATAATAATAATGATAATGATAATAATAATGATAATGATAATAATAATGATAATGATAATAATAATGATAATGATAATAATAATGATAATGATAATAATAATGATAATGATAATAATAATGATAATGATAATAATAATGATAATGATAATAATAATGATAATGATAATAATAATGATAATGATAATAATAATAATCATACTATTGATAATAATAATAATAATAATAATAATGATAATGATAATAATAATGATAATGATAATAATGATTAAAGATAATAATATTGATAATGATAAGAATAATAATCATACTATTGATAATGATAATAATAATAATAATAATGATAATGATAATAATAATGACAATGATAATGATAATAATAATGATAATGATAATGATGATAATAATAGAATGATAATAATAATAATAACAATAATAATGATATTGATAATAATAATAATAATATTTAAAATAATGGTAATAATAATAGTAATAACAATAGTAATAATAATAAAAATGATAATAATAATAATAATAATAGTAATCATGATAACAACACCAACAGTAATAATAGTAATAATAATGATAATAATAATAATAATAATAATAATGATAATAATAATAATAATAATAATGATAATAATAATAATGACAAAAATAATGACAATGATGATAATGATAACATTAATAATGATGATAACAATAATACCAATAATAATGATAATAGTAATGTTAAAAATAATGTTGATAATTGAAAAGATAAAAACAGTACTACTACTACTACTAATAATAATAATAACAATAATAATGATAATAATAACAATAATAATTAAAGCGATAATAAAAATGATATTGATAATAAAATAATGATAATAACAATGATAATGATAATGATAATATTGGTAATAATAATAATAATAATAATAATAATAATAATAATAATAATAATAATGATTTTAAAGATGATAATTATGATAGAACACTTCACAATAATCTCTTTATGCAGCATCCCTTTATGCAAACACACCACAAAAGGCAGACAACAACAACGATCGGGAATAAAGAAGAGTAGCAGCATAGGATAAACCAAGGGCAGTATAAAATGACCATCACGCTCAGGACAGCATAAAATAGCATCAACTCAGAGCAACGTAGAGTGACAATCATCCCAACACAAAACACCCAACCAGGCACTTCATTTAACCGCCACTGGGAACGAAACTATTGATACCGATAAAGAAACTCGATATGCTCTAGCGTTTTTGTTCGACTGGAGAGAAACTATCATTAACTGTCGAACAAAGATTATTTTCGTGGTAGCACTTCAGGAATAGGAACTTCATAACACCAGTCAGAAACTATGCCAAGGGTTGGATACTTCAAACTGCGGTCAGGAGCTGTGCATCCATGAAATGCCTTTTCGTAGATGGTTTAGCTAACCCAAAGGAAGTGTTATCGGGATGTATACTTCGCTGGCGTCATTCCTCTGATTTCCAAACCTCCCGTCTATATATGCTCGCTGTTACATGCAATTTTTTTAAACCGATATATATATTCATTTATTCTTAATTCTATTTACTTTTTTCACTTTTATCTTCTTTTCACTTTTTTTTTCAAACTCTATTATTCTTTTGTTTACCCGTACACGTCTGTCTATAAAACTGGAGCTGTTTTATTATTCGATGAACAAATCAGCAACACATCACCTTTTGGCTAGCGGAAGCAAAGCAGTGATTTTAGGCGTAAGTCTTGATGAAATATCACCATTAATAATAACGCACAAGCAAATTGAGAACAGAAATCAACATGTTAGCTAATTGGGAACCACCCAACAGTCACCTGGGAAAGAAGTATTCGAAAAAAACACTTGTAAATTGGCATACGTACATGCTCTTCGTGCTCCCTGACAGCCCTTATATCTTGTGAAATTATTCAGTCTCTAGTCCCTCCAGCTTTGTGGGTATATGTACGGTGTGTGATTCATGAAAATGAATAAATGCAACGCCCATAACCTTATTCTGCTTCAGCTTCAGCCACTGGCATCCGCATTTGAGAGCAAACTGAATCGTAACTCTGGACTACCTGCTCCCATATCGAGAACTGTGTTCTTTGTTAGTTGCTTTCGAAACATTATTGGTTATAAAGCCGAGTTATCGCTCTTTTAAGATCTGAATCTCAGGAGTTCATTTTGAAGCTAATGTGAGCTATTAGAATCGTTACATTAAACAAATAATAATAACATATTCACCACCATTAACATTAACAACAAAAACATCCACAGAATTAACAGCAGCAGATAAAAAGGAGAGAGAATCCCCTTCCCCTAAAAGAAAGGATAAAACATTCAGTAATTACGTTAAAACGATCTTTTATTTCATACTGTACGTGATAATCCAACTACCACTGCACACCCGGAAAAATAAATGTTATGATTAAAAAAAAATGCCTTTGTAATTATTTAGTACGAAATGGTGTTGCTGTGAGTGACAATAGGGGGAAAATCACAATAATATGATGAGAACGTAGCTGTCCTTGGGGAGGGAGGGAGGGAGAGAGAGAGAGGGAGGAGGAGGGGGAGAAGGAGGAGGAGGTGGAGAAGGAGAGAGAGATGGGATAGAAGGAGGGAGGAAAGGGGGGAGGAAGGAGGGAGGAGGAGGGGGAGAAGATGGGAGGAGCAAGGGGAGAAGGAGGGAGACGGAGGACGGATAAAGAAGAAGGGGAAGGGGTGGTGAAAGAATGGAGAATGGGAGAAAGAGGAAGCGTTGAGAAATGGGGTAAGAGGAGGGGGAGATAGGAAGAGGGTATGGGGGGGGGGGTAAAGTGGATGGGAGAGAGGGAGGATGAGGAGGGGGAGAGGGGAAGGGAGGTTGAAGGGAGTGAAGGAGAGTTAAGGAGGATAAGGGAGGAGGAGCAGAGAACAAGAGGAACAGGAGAGTGAGGGAAGAGGGGGAAAGAAGACTAACAAAGGAGAGGAGATGAAGAGAAGGAGGAGGTAAAGGGCGAGGGGTAGAATGGGAGAGAAGAAGAGAGGGAGAGGAGGAAAAAACTTATGATAATGACACGGATGGAAATAATAAATATGAATAGTGATTATGATAATAACAATATGAATAAAGAAATAAAAATAAAAGAGAAAGAGGAACACGTTATATGTCGATGTAATTAACATTGTGAGGCGAATGATGATAATAACAACAACGACATCAGCAGTAGCAGTAAAAAAAAAAAAAAAAAAAAAAAAAAAAAAACAGAATAACGAAGCATACCATCAACTCCATCACCTGACTCGAACAACCAAACCACCCATTACCAAACTCGAACAACTCAGACAACCAACCCCAACACCGTTAAAGATAATGATAATGACCTTTCCTCATCACGACAATATTTTCTC
>NC_061847.1:21205670-21210670 GCF_019202785.1 Penaeus chinensis | reverse complement strand
CAGGTCTAAATTCTAAAATCCAACGATGGGGAAACACCACCCCTATGACACGAGTCCAGAAGGGCGAGCGAGTGACAGACTCTCCTGATAATAACACTTCTCTTGATATATTTTCTCTCTCCTATATGGCAAGGTGCTCAATACATCTTATCAAACTCAGAAGATGCGGTAATACGATACATAATGGTAAATAAAGATGATGCATGAAATTATACGAAGATAATGATCATTTGATTTTACTCACTGCCGGAAGACCCTTTATCGTTTCTGGTAGGTATATGGAGTTACATTTTATGGTTCTCCAGTAATGTTAGACGAGAGTGGTTGGAAGAAGTGGATCGCTGGCAGTTGGCTAAGGAAAAAAGAAAAAAAAAAAAAAAAAAGAGAGACACAGGTAATGCTTACATTCCCTTCTGTTCGGTGTTACGGCGAGCAGTTGCCACGAACGAATAATCGTGGAATAGAATTTCATATCAGTCAAAGTTGATTTTATTGTAAAGGATTGGATATGGTAACTGTATTGTTTAATTGATAGTATGACTCTGTTACTAAATGGTATGTAGCTTTATTACCATTTATCCACACCATCAATAACAGCGACTTGACAACTCGTGAGAAATCATAACAGAGATGGTGACGTCACGCGTTAGGCTCCACCCACAGTGACGACCGAGTATATAGTGAGGGATGCCATTGAAAAAAGTACATTCAAGTCCAATCACGCCACTGACTAACAGTAGCTAACAGAACAAAACCCAACAAGGTGAGGAGTGTAGATTGACGACAACAGCGTGTGGTGTTTGTATTACGGTGCGCATAGATGGTGGAAATTTCAACGCGGCGCCAACGAGTGATCCAAATATGGCCAAAAGTGCCAGAGCCAAATCGATGGACTTACTATATTCGGTGCCACGGATTACTCTCGTCGACTGGTTGTAGTGTCTCCTGGTGAAAGAAAATCATAACAAGACGTGACCGGCTTTGTAATGTGCAGACGTTGTGAAGTGGGATTGTTAACGAATGAGCCATTTTTTTCCCTGCTAATAGTGCATTCATGTCTGAGGTCTGAGCATTGTTAGACTTTGCATGTTATGAAGTATCTTTTCAAAGAAGCTTAAAGAATTTTTATTGAAGTATAAAAAAGCCAGGTTAATGATTTAGAACGATGCTATAAAAGCATAATAATGTTTGATAACCTCAATGAATAATGTAAGAGAAAAGTCACTCATTTTGTTAGAAATCGTACATAAGATTAAAATATGTACTGATTATTTTCTTCCACAAAAGAAGTTAAAAATTAAAAATCTTCTAGATATTAAATACCATATTGAGCACTATCCAAAATAACATTAACGTTACATCAGCTCTCTAGCCATCCCACGCACAGACATCTGCTTATTTCATACTGTAAAAACCTACTCGTCGCTGAGGGTGGGGTGGGGGGGCATGAACATGTTGGCACAACACACACGCACATGGCACAGACACCACACAAGCACACCACTCAATCACACCACACGAGCAGTATACCACACACACATCATACAGTATAACACACACTCAAAAAACACAAGCAGTATACTACTCACGCAAAAACAAACACATGCACAACACACGCACATCAGATACACACATCACACGCGCACAATACACACCCATAACACGCCTCACGCTACACACCCCACTTCGCTCTCCGCTTGCCATCTGCCGGCGGCGAGTGTCCACGATTTATGGCTCGAGCGTCAAAATCTTCCTTCAAGGGCGAGCACAGCAAACCGGGCCGTTATGTTATGAGCATTGCACTCACTCAGACTTACTTCCTTGAGGACTATAATCACCGAAGTTGTTGGGTCGTAAAACGCGTTTTTTCCTTTTACTTTTTTTTATTATTAAGTTTTTTTGTTTTTTTTTTCTCTTTTGTAGCGTTGTATGTTGTAACATCGCATAACATGGATGCCGTTGTGTTTTCCTTGTATAGATAGATAATGATTACATTTGATTTCCTAATTATCATTTTCAGTTATATTGTGTCAGTAAGAATTCATGTATTAGGTGAAAGCCAGCTAGACGTCGGAGACAGAGTACTTGGTATTAGCATGGCGGGTGCTATATCGTTTCTTCATCGGTTATATACAGTCAGACCAATACTTGAGCTGAATAACGTAACATCTAGCGTAGAAAACTCTTACTCAATTTGCATTACGATTTGTATTCAGGCAATGCTGACAAAATGAAACTCCGATCGTCTTATTCAGTAACCCCCAGTAGGCATCATGTGATTTCAGGAGGGGGTAGGGGGCATGGGGTCGGCTGAGGGTCCATGTGGTTAAGCAAGGGTGGGTGGGAGGAGGAGGTGGAAGGGGTGAAGCCGGGGTGAGGGGGGGGGACTGGTAGTAGCCACAAACCTATATAATACCAGACCGTTATGCCATGCACGCGCCATGAGCACTGCCGTGTAGGTTTCGCCGACCACATGAAGTCACATGCCATGAGGTGAGCCGTGCCTCCTATGCTTCCCCACATGTTATTACACGTCACTACTTTGTCATCACTTTTGCGTTATTTATTATCTAGTTCCGTTTCCTATTAAGACTTATCTTCCGATCTATTAGTACGTAATTCAATACGCATCACTAGGTCATAGACTCACCTATCTAATTTCCCTTATCCTTAATAGTCATTATACGAATTTGTAATAGTTTTCCTTCCAAAGTTATCCATGGGCCTAAATTCTCTGCCGGCGGGACAAACTATATAAACACCAGCTCGAGAGTGGGTAGAGTCAGTTCCACTATAGACGTCGAAGGGAGAGGATCTCGTTTTCGGTCCGAATCGCCTCAGGGGAAACCATTTATTCCAATGTATGTAAACTGGTTTTGAGAACGTGTTTTAGGAGACGGGTTGTGCATATTTGGCATTGTTTGGTGATCTTGTGAGCTTCTTTTACCTATCTTGGTAATGGCGATGAGACAGGTCCCTGATTTTTTTTTTCTTTTTTACTGTGATTTGTTTATGCCTGAATGTGTTTTGAAGTTTGTGATGCAGAAATAACGGGATTGGCATACATTTTCTCACTGATATTATTCATGGAGCTTAGTAACTGTAAATAGTTCATAATTTAGATGTTTGAAATTTTCAATGTAGGCTTAATATTCGCGTGTCATTAGTGACGTCCCTAATTCGAATATTCAGATTCCTAAATAACGGAAAATTTATATATCCATGAGTAATTATAATTGCCATGCACTGTTATCAAGAAGCAATGAGTAATTAAAATAACAGGTAAAATGATTTATTGTAGTGTGTCTTCCCCCAAATCCTAAATCTCTCCCTTCCTTCCCGCAGATGATGACCAAGATCCTGCTCGTGGCTTTGGTGAGCGTGGCCTGCGCCGCCTCCGTCGAGAAGCGCGAGGGCCCCGTGGCCCAGGCCCGCGACACGTCCTCCTCCTACGCCGCCCCCGCCCCCGCCCCCTCATACGACGGCGGCTCGCAGGGCAATCTCTACTACTACTACTACCCCGTCCAGGAGTACGGCGAGACCGGCGCTGCCTCCGGCGACTTCGACATCTTCACTGCCATCATCCTGCCCCTGCTGATCCTCGGCGGTCTGCTCCTGCTTCTGTCCTCCCTCACCTTCACCCTCACCACCGGAAGGGCCCTCAGCACCGAGACCCAGGAGCCCGCCCTCATGGACCAGCTCCACGACGAGATTGAGCGCGTCTTCTACATCTACCTCAACGCCTTCGAGAGCGAGCAGTGCCTCCAGAGGACCATCTGCGAGATGGGCGCCTACTCCAAGGAGCTCAAGGGCAAGGACTTCGTCCTCGGGTATGTTACATGACGGACTTTACGTGACTGACCTCACACTAACATTTGTTACCACCGACAGTCTTCACCCATTCATGCATTCACGCTCATTATTTTCTCATTTATTATCAAATTTATATTAATCTAGTCGAATTCAGTTTACTTAAAGACCTTCAGCATTTAACAGCATAGTCCAGATCATTTTAACTTCCAGGAGGCTAGCCAGTTGCCATCATTCCCATCAAATAACGCCATGATACTGATCTCATCCGTCACAGCCATAGCTCAGCATGACCGCATTCATGACTCCCCGACCCCCAGTGCATGACTCGTGAGTCACGGCCCGCTGCCTTAACTGACAACCGTCATATGACATGACAGCAGCTTTCCCTCTTAAATTCTGTCACTGACTGGACACGCCCTTGCCCTTACTTCTAATGCTCTATAAAGTTTCATGTGCCATAACGTGACTTCCCTCTACGCTTTGTTAAAGTTGTGACTCGTGATCACGGAAGCGTAGTTTATAAGCATACTAACGCTGTACTTACTTAAATGATAACTTACTCAGTTCGTTTCTCTTCGCATGTAACTTTATTTTTCCAATGGGAAGATATACTTAACCCTATTTTAAAGCAACAATAACCTATGAAATTAATGTGTGTAATCAATAAATGTACACACTGGATAAGAGTTGTACCCGACGACAGAGAACAACGCGTGTCTACTGGACCTTGTGGCGTATCTGACTGACCCGCGACTCTCTCATTTCACTGACTAATTTCAAACCGTGACTTAAACTTAAAACGCGCCCTATTAAGACCTAGTACTATAGACGTTAGTTTATTTCAAGTCATACCTATGATACCGTCAGGAGTCAGGAGGGTATCAACTCATCATAGACGTTAACGACCCCTTCTTTAGAACAGACCTCTTAACATAAATTCTTGATAGCGATAATAACGACTCATTGAACGAATTGAAATAGCCTTGACCATGCCAATTTGATTCGAATCATTACTGACCGTAACACGAAGGATAAATCGAGTAAAATGACGTAACAGATCGACTGCTGGCTTCCTAGCGCCTCCAATTTCTTTCTCTTCTTCCCCACCCTTGCCCCCCGCCGAACGAATGCGAACGCTCGGTCACTCAGACACCTAGCTTGACTTGCTGTTCACAATGCTTGACACG
>NC_061847.1:21135670-21140670 GCF_019202785.1 Penaeus chinensis | reverse complement strand
AGGGGTGAGGGCCCCTCATTAGCATATTGGCCGAAACCGCTACGTAGAGGAAGGCCAAGGAAGAGGAGGAAGAGGAAGTGGAGGAGGGAGGGGGGTTGGAGGGAGGGGGGAGGGTATGGGAGGGGGGGGGCGGAATTGTGGTTATAATCTTGACGGAATCTCAGATTTTAATGGGAGGGGGCGGGGGTAACGGGAGGTTGAGGGGTGGGGGGGTGGAGGGGGGATATGGGCCTGCCTTTCGGGAAGCCATTTTGCATATTTGATTGTTGTGGTATGTATGGGAGAGCGGGAATATATTTACACGTCTTGTACACAGACAATTGCATTTTTTGCTCATTCACACATTCGCACGAAATTATTTTGATTTGTTCCGTTGTTGCAATTTGTTCAGAAGATCACTGTTGAGGTTTTTTTTCTCTCCCTTAAGAGAGAAAATAAGTTGGATGGTAGGAATGATGTCACACGGAACATATCTTCGCCTTTGGTTGTTTTTGGGCGTTGATGTGATCTGAAAGGAGATGAAGAATGTCATCAGTAAGGTTTGATATTAAATATAGATCTCAAAAAACGGGGTTTTTCAAGTGAAAATCAATTTAGTGGTTTATGCGGCTGATCAATGAGAATAGACGATGATTTCGTTATGAGCTCGTTAAACCGGCAAGTAGTAAGCCAAAGAACTAACAAATTTTTCGACAAAGCAAGTAAATCCCCGGAAACCAAGAAGCAAGAGCAGACGCCCACCTTCTGGAGCGTTTCCGAGCGTCGCGGCGTCCCCGTGGTGGAGCAGCTTTAATACTCCTTCTTCAGGGCGTCGTACACGGTCATGGCGACGTCGTACATCTGGTCGTAGGACATGGTGATGGGCTCGATGGAGCGGCCGGTCGTGACGGTGAAGAGGGAGAGGCCGAGGAGCGCCACGCCCACCACCACGATGCCGACGATCACGATGGTGGCCACGTCGTACTTCTTGAAGTCGAAGAGGCCGGTGGTCTTCTCGTCCTGGACGGGGTAGTAGTAGTAGTAGTAGCCCTGCTGGTCCTGAGCGGGGGCGGCGGGGGCGGAGTAGGAGCCGTGGTTGACGGGGGCGGCAGGGGCGGGGGCGTGGTGGACGGGTGCGTGGTGAGCGGCGGGCTTAGGGGCGGCGGGGGCGATGGGAGCGGCAGGGGCGTGGTGAGCCTGGTGTCCGTGGCCGTGATCGGCTCCGTGGTGGGCACCGTCGGCGGCGACGTAGGCGGCGAGGGCGACGAGGAGCACGATGGTCTTCATGGTGTTGGTTTTGGTGATCTGGGGGAAAGGGAAGGAAATTAGTAAATGGGGTAATGGGGAAGAAGCGTAGGAATGGAGAAGTGGGAAGGGATAATGAAGGATAAGAATAGTGGATATGAAGAAGTGTGTGTGATTAAAAAAAAAAAAAAAAGAAGGAAAGTCATGAATGTCGGTAACAATCCAAAAATAAGTATTCACAAAACATGCTATCATTAAATCATATCTTCGATCACAAGAATATTGATAGTAATAACAACTGCTACAATAATAAAGATAGTGACGAATAAATATAGATTATGATGATTATTTCCCAAGCGTATTAAAAAGACACAGGTAAACACAAATCATTCTTCTATTTAAAGGGAAGTAGTACTAGGAAAATGTAAATGAGTTTTGCCTCAGGCTATAAGAGGGATTATATCGGCGTCGGCAACGCTGAGCGAGGTCGGCATAAGATTGGTAACGCTGGTAGAATGAATGTGGGTCGCGGGTTGAGTGACCGCTGGTGAGGATAACTTTGTTTTTCTTTATTTTTTGTGTTATCTTTTTAATGAGCCGTTAGAAATTATTAGTGGCTGACAAGAATGACTGAGGTTTAGATATTAGCCATGGTTTGAATGTGAATATGATATTGGTTCTTATCTTGCGTTGACAAGATAGAGTAACTTTAGGAATTTGATTCATTGTTGGTGTAAATAATATCTGGAGCAATACACTTATCATAAATTGACCGAATAGGATAGAATATCAGTGCGTCTAAAAATCAGATACGAAAACAAAAGAATTACAGGAAGTTCATTAGGCAAACGAAACTATTTTATCTCTCATAGCGCCGGCGTCTCCATACCGAGCGTGCCATTATACGAACGCTCTCTTGGAATGTCCCGGATCTAGGTCAGATTTCATGGCGCCCCGGAACATTACGTCACCATCGTTCGCTTCGCCCATTGGCCGAGATAGCCTCATCTCAACCCCCGATTCCCACCTACCGCAAAGCAATTCTTAGCTGCGATTGGCTTACGGGAAATCGATGATTGTGATTGGTTAATTGACTAGGTTGCTTCTTCGCCTCGGTGCATCTTAAAATCACTGAAAATTTCGCTGAGTGATTTGACTAGCTAATGGGTGTAATCGGCTTAACGTCTGACTTCTTCCCCTCTATTCCTCTTTAAGAAATGGATTTCATTCAGACGTTTGAATGGTGTCTTCACGATGACTGATTGCACATGACAAATTAAGACGGAGTGGCGTTAAGGCAGACACAAATGATTATAAGAATGAAGTTGCACGCCGGACGCTATCCTCTCCCATGATGGATAAGGAAGAAGCTTATGCATAGATGATTTAGGTGAAGGGCGTTTCATGTTGACAGCTACATGGCTTTACTCTCAGGCTGAGGCGGCTTCAGCATGTATGATCGACTGCTGTTTGATGGGAGGGTGGGAATGGTGATTATTATCATAATTGTTATTGATAGAATTAGTAGTTCTAGTAGTATTCTTAACCTCATTGTTTTTGCTATTAAATCATCATTGATACATTCCCATGTAACTAATGTGCCCATATGTGTATGCATATGTATGTGTATATGTACACACATATATGTGTGTGTGTGTGTGTGTGTGTGTGTGTGTGTGTGTGTGTGTGTGTGTGTGTGTGTGTGTGTGTGTGTGTGTGTACATGTATATATATATATATATATATATATATATATATATATATATATAAATATATATGTAAATATATATATATATACATATATATATAAATATATATATATATATATATTATACACATATATCTGTGCGTGTATATATATATATATATATATATATATATAGATAGATATGTTTACATATATATATGTACATATGTACATACATATATATACATATGTACACACACACACACACACACACACACACACACACACACATATATATATATATATTAGATAGATACTGTGTACACATACTATTTGTTACGCTGGTCATATTAAGGAATAGATGAGCATAAAATACATGTAACGCTACATTTTCATTCTGAAAATTGTAAGCGTCACCTTGATTTGAGTTGCCACCAATTAATTTCTCTGGTAATGCAAACAAAACACAAAATAATAGCAAAAAGTCCAGCTCATTCCCTTAAAGAAAAAAATCAGTGGACACCGGTAAGACACGCAACAGTGAGGAACTCAAACAAGCCAGAAAAAAAAGGACAAAGAAAACGGTCTGTCAGCAGACTCGGGCGTCAAAACTTTCGCTGTCTGGAACTTGTTTTCAAGCAAAAACGTTTTTACTGCAGGGTCTCCTTGCAAGGGAAAGTAAACAGGTACGAGTTCCCCTGGCTAGTTTTTCGGCAGAGTGGTATGACTCGCGGGGGAAATATTCGATTTTTGGTTCGTCTTCACTTCTGCTGTGTCTGTTTTGATTTATGTCACTTTGTTCTTTGGCGTTATTACTTTTGATGGAGAGGGTGTATGTTGGGGACGTTAGGAGCGCAATGCGATAGAAATTTGATGTTATATTTTCGAAGGTTCTATAAAAAGTTAACATTTAATGTAGAGCTATTGATTTTTGGTTACGATTAAATCAAAGAGGGAAACCTTATCCTAGACCATCAATATTTCTACGCTGCTTTGTGGTAGTGTTGAAAATAGGCATCACAGCTTGGGCGACAGCTAAGTGAAGACGGCCGGTTTTGTGACCTTGACTAAAGTTCTTATCGGGAAACGTTTTAGTAAACTTTTGAAGCATTTATCTTTTCTTGATTCTGATAGTGAGAACGTTGTAAAATAAAAAAGGACATATTATGATAAGCCGTCGTGTCAAGTCATTCGTCAATCTGATGTTGTGAATGGGCCAGTCATACCTTGGACTCAGACAAATTGAGGTTTGCATGTGTCCGCGGAATGAAGTCTAGCCAATGGAAAGTACTGCAGATTAATTACTTGAACGAAACGATAACTCAGCGTCACGTACGACAGTACAGTATCTGACGGCCTTCAATCAGATTCTTATTTATGTCTGAGATTAACCAAAACATTGACTTGATAAAAATTCCGTCTCACTTTAAAGATAAAACACACACACACCTTCCAGTAAGTAATTTCCCCCCGATTCTCGCTTTTTCCCCCTTTTTCTACCAAACTTCGTCTCACACAGACCCTAGCGAGCTTTTACAAACTCTTCGTCTTATCACTGGCCGGGAACCTTTGGGAAAGACTGCTACAAAAGCCCTTTCGAGGCAAAAGTCAGCAAGAGGGCACAATAAACTGAGGACACCTACACGTTGGACACACGTAGAGGCTTTAGGTAGCTCCTGATGACACAGTTGGTCTCTCGAAACTGATTCTCCAGACAGTGGAGCCGCCGTTTTTCTAGCTGTGGATCGCTGAGACGGAAGGCGGTAGGCCTATCCTTACCCTGGAGCGTTGAGGTCACGGCCTCGATCCATTTCGGGGAATTCGCTTTATTTTCTCCATAGGCCTTTTTACACCTTTCTGGATTTTTGAAGAGGAGTTAGCGCACCCTACCGAAGGGCTGGGAAGAAACGCAAACGAAGAAACATCAACGAAAAGCGAGATAAAAACAAGTGAATAACGACGTCTTGAAAACTCCCAGTTCATGACGCCTCTCCTCCTAACTCGAAGTAACCTCCCCAACCCTGTGGCTAATACATCCCCCACCCCCGTCCTAGGCCTTCACCCCCTCCTCTCCCCATCCCTCCCCTCC
>NC_061847.1:21120670-21123170 GCF_019202785.1 Penaeus chinensis | reverse complement strand
GGAAGGAGAAGGAAGTGTATGACGAGAGACAGAATAAATACAGGAAGGTGAATGGGTGAAGCAAAATTGGTATGGAGAGTAATGAAGAAAATGGAAGGGGAGGAGAAAGGAGAAAAGAAGACGGGAAGAAAGGGGAGACGGGGAGTAAGCGAAATAAGAAGAACAGTTAAGAGAGATTACAAATGAATGAAAATAAACGAGACGAGTGAATGAAACACGAAAGGAGCAAGTGAAAGGAAAGGAAGAACAATAGACAGAGTGAAAGCACGAGTAGGAAACTGAACGAGGCAACCCGCGAGCGAGCGAAAAACAGGTGAGGAAGGAAGGGGACAGGATAAAGGCGAAGGTGAACTTTCTGGACCGAACCAGGCGACCGACTCCTTGTCCGTCCTTGCCCCAATTCTCGCACAACCTTCCTTCAAGGTCCGCTCGTCCCTGACCATCAGACATGTCCTTCGTCCCGGCCGCTTCCTTGGCCTAACCGTACTGGACCCCTAGCCCTCTCCCCCCGGCTCTCCTCCCCTTCCTCCTCCCTCCCCCTATCCTCCTCCTTTTTTCCCCCTCCCCCTCCCTCCCCCTATCCTCCTCCCTTTCCCCCCCTCCTCCTCCCTTCCCCTATCCTCCTCCCTTTTTCCCCCTCCCCCTCCCTCCCCCTATCCTTCTCCCTTTTCCCCCCTCACCCTTCCCTCTACTCTGCTTTCCTCTCTTCTCCCACCCCCTACCCTCCTCCCTCTTTGCCTCCCCAACCCTCTCTCCCCTCACTAGCCTTCCTCCCCTTCCCCTACCCTCTTTCACTTCCCCCTCCCCGGCTCTCGTCCCCTTTCCCTTCCCTTGCCCTGCCCTCCTTCCCTGCCCTCCTCTCCAATACCCTCCTTCTCCCCTTCCCTCCTGCCTGACCCCCCCCTCCCTCTTCCTTATTCTCTCCCCTCCTCTCCCTTTCCCAATAAACCTCGACTTTCCCTTGTCTCTCCGTCCTCCTTCCCCCTCCTCCCCTTCTACACCAACCTTCCCCCTTCCCCCCCTCTCATAACTCTCCCCCCCCCCCGTCCGTAACCCTATTCACCGTCTGGCTCAGCTCTTCGCTCGCTCTTCTCTGTCATATATCTATCCAGTCTGACCACCTACACTCTTGGAAGGACCCGCTTTGGGTCTCTCTTCTTTTCTTTCGTTCTCGCTTTCCTGCTCTCTTTATCTTTTCTTTCTTTCTTTCTTTCGCTGTCTCTGTCTCTCTATCTCTCTCTCTGTCTGTCTCTCTCTTTGTCCGTTTCTATCTCTCTCATTCTCTCTCTCTCTCTCTCTCTCTCTTCTCTCTCTCTCTCTCTCTCTCTCTCTCTCTCTCTCTCTCTCTCTCTCTTCTCTCACTCTCTCATATCCTCCCTTCCTCTCTCTCTATCTACTTTCTCTCTATCTACCTACCCACCTATCTATCTATTTCCTCTCCATATTTCTCTTCTCCCTCTCATTTTCCGTTTCCCATATTCTTCTGGATCAATATTCTTCTCGCTCATTGAAGGGTCTGAGATCTCCTTAATTGGTATGTAAATATAAACAAACCCCTTAGCATCTCCTGTGCTATACGAGTTTCACAGGATATTATACTCTGCTAGGTTTTGGCTCTGTTAGAAATTTGACCTGGATTAGGCTACGTCCTGGTAGGTTAGGTTAGATTCTTTTGGGTTAGGTTAGAATATGTTAGATTTTGGTCTGGATTAGGTTAGACTCGGTCAGGTTAGGTTGGACTCTGCTAGGTTGAATTACACTCTGTTGGATTCTAATGGATCAGAATTCGATGAACTTTCTGATAGGTTAAGCTAAGCTACATTTCACTTTAGGTTATTTTTGAAGCCTGTCTGGTTTGGTTCATCTGTCAGACTTCTAGCTTACGCAGAAACATTCTTCGTTTTATTCCTAAGTCCAGTATACCCAGCTTGAATCTCTTATCTATGACCTAATTACTAAAATACCATAACCACAAAACTCTTCAGTAACACATACCCAGAATAATGAAAATCATTTTTGTTCAACCACTTCTTCTCTCTCTCTCTCTCTCTCTCTCTCTCTCTCTCTCTCTCTCCGCTCTCTCATCTCCTCTCACTCGAGTCTCTCTCTCTCTCTCTCTTTCCTCTTCTTCTTTCTCTCTCCTTCTTTTGCATAATGCACTGCGTTCGACAAGATTTCCGAGGTATCAGGCATTTGTTCCCCTATCTCATTGGTAGGATAAGATTATGGATATTTGGTTGGTCAAAATCCAGATGCGGCAGTGAGTTTATGGACAGATATCACGCTATCCAGAAAATAATGTATATGTCTTGCTATCTCCCCTATCAATCAATATACATTCTAAATATTCCTTATCAAAATAGTAGCCTATTTAAGACGTAGAATTTCGTTTTTTGAAAAGCTAAGTCGGTTCTCCAAATTAGCTTTCTTCACTGAGGATTCTATGCTATTAGGTCGCATTACCTCATATTCTAAGAAATTCTTTTAAAAGAGTTAATTA
>NC_061847.1:21069598-21074598 GCF_019202785.1 Penaeus chinensis | reverse complement strand
AAATAATTTGTTTTTTTTTTATTGATCTGCCAGTACAGCTAGTATCCATATCAAATTTACGTGGTTACATTACATCGTCTTTCTCTTATTTTATATGAATTATAGGCATCTTTTCCTGTTAAATCAGTTCATAATATTCCCATGCAGCTCTTAGATCCTAGGTAACTGAGAATCAGCCAAGTTCTGCAGAGGAACGTAGCAAAAATGAATTCCATATACTGTCTCTACAGTCAGTTTTATGTATTTGGTATTTGAACTGTATTTGGAAACCTGTAAGATGGAGAAGGTCCCCTTTGTATTAACTCCAAACATAGTAAAACAGAATACAAAAAAATAATTTCCTTTCTCCTGTTTGCATTCTTCTTTCTTTCAAGTGTACTCAAGACTGATTTCGTACAATTTCTAAAATTAGAAGGAATATTCGAACGATCTTGTGTAAGATAAGTACAAGTATCATGACCTCTGCCAACAATAGCCCTGAGTGTTTTTTCTGTATAGTTCTAATGAACTCTGGCGTTGACAACACCCTAAGATCTGTCTCAGCGTCATTTATATGAAATGTTGGCAGTGGGATGTGCGAGAACTGAAGTATTGTTTTTTCTTTCTTTGATTCTTTAACCAAGATTATCATGCCACAATTAGCTAACACTGCTGAGAGGACTTGTGGCATTCTCTTCTCAGATGCGGGTTTGATTAAGATTTCACTTGTGTCGAAAATTACTGCTCTAGAGCTGGATATTGCTTTAGGGCAATTGCAAATTGTGCATTAGGATATTAGGTGATATGATATAAACACATCCTTGAATTATGTCAACTTCAAATACTAGGATTACCGCTTTCACATTTTTAAAGGGAGCATGAACAGATCATGCTAGTAAGAGTCTTTACAATACTAAAGACAGACTCAAAGTTGTGCTTGTTAGTGATTTTAAGTACTCTTCAAACCATTATAGATTCCAACTTCCTGCAAGAAATTCAAAATTTACTGCGCGTGTCATTGACACAGATAGTAGGTCAAGAAAACAGGCTGATATGAATACTTGTATTGGTTTAAGTAGAGGAACGTTATTGGGAGACAGTGAAATATGGCGCAAATTAACCGTAGATTTTCAAATCATGAGTTGAATAAACCCATTTATTATTTGATAAATAAACTCAATTATTATTAGATATATCCTAGATTCTTAAAAAGTTAATTTCTATCAGTTTTATCAAATAGTAGTTGCTAGCTTGTAACGTTGATAGTATTAATTAGTAATGATAATAATATTAATCACGATAATGGAATGATAAAAGTAATGATAAAAACATCATGGGAATTACAATACCATGACAGTAATATTGTTCAAAATATTAAATGGGATAGTTGTAAATGATGATGATGATTACAGCAGTAATGATGATGTTTGGTGGTGATAATAATGATGATCATAATAACATAAACATTGTGATAAGGGCGACAATAGCAATAATAAAGTTACTATTAATGCTAGTAATCACAATAATGACAATGATAAAACAATAAAGATGATGATAGTAGTAACAACAGTAATGGTAATTCGACTAAGGATAGGAATGGTAAAAATAATTATAATAATGATAACAGTAATAATAATAATAATGATAATGATAATAATGATGATGATAATAATAATACTAATAATGACAACAACAACTAAAATAACAATAATAATGATAATGATAATAAAAGTAATGATGATAACCATATTGATGAAAATAATAATAGTAATAATAGTGATAATAATAAAAGTAATAACAACAATAACAACAACAACAACAACAATAGTAATGATAAAAAATAATAACAACAATAATAATTATAATAATGATAATATTAATAATAATGACAGTAATAGAAACAACAATAATGATAACAGTAACAATGATAATAAGGATAATAATAAAAATAATGATAATAATAATAATGATAATGATAATGATCATGATAATAATAATAATAATAATAATAATAATAATAATAATAATAATAATGATAATGATAATGATAATGATAATGATAATGATGATAATAATAATAATAATAATAATGATAATAATAATAATAATAATAATAATAATGATAATAATAATAATATAATAATAATAGTAATAGTAATAAGGATAATAATAATAATAATAAAAATAGTAATGATAATAGTAATGATAATAATATTAATAAAAAAAAAAACAATACATTATTATCATTATTATTATTATTATCATTATTATTATTACTATTATTATCATTACTATTATTATTATCATTATCATTATTATTATTATTATCATTATTATTATTATCATTATCAGTATTATTATTATCATCATTATCATTATTATCGTTGTTGTTGTTGTGTTGTTGTAATCATTATCTTTATTATCATCCTTTATCATTATCATCATCCTTATCATCATATATATTTTTTGATTATCATTATTATTATTATTGTCATTACCATTTTTGTTCTTATTATCATGATTACTATTTTTACTATTAGTCGTAGTGGTATCGTTGCTGTTATTAGCATTATTATTATTACGTTATTATCATTATTGTTATTATTGTTATCATCTTCATTACCCTTGCTATTATCATTATCGCCATTATCATGAATATTATCATTGATATTATTATTGTTTTTATTAGTGGCAGTATTGCCAGTAGTGTTGAAGAAATATTTTTGTTCTTATTGTTATTATCATTACCATTACTACTATTATTAGTATCGTTATTATTGATATTACTGTTTCTGTTACTACTACTACTACTACTACTATTGTGATTATTACGACTTCTGTCACTGGTAATGCTGTTGCTATCAGTACTTCTATACTACTATTACTATTATTACTACTATTACTATCATTACTACTATTACCATTATTACTAATACTAATACTAATACTTCTACCACTGCTACACTCCTAGAACTACCATTACTATTACTATTACTACTTTCATAATTACTGGCAACATCATCCTTGTCATCATTACAGTTATAGTTGTCGTCATTTATTATTTTAAACCACTGGCATATTTCGTTCATGAATCACGCTCTTATATGTATGAGGTTCAAGAATGTCGCCATTCCGTTAAGACACTTGACTCTTCAAATCCTTTGTCAACAAACGGTGACTCATCCTTGTTGTCATCTGCATAACTATCGCTGCAGCACACCTTCATGGGAGCGCGGAGGGTCGAAAATCCCCGGTGCAAGATTTATTCGCACGACCATAACGGGGGAGATAGTTTGTCTTTATCTTCCCCTTGCTCTGCGGACCGACAACGTGGTGTCATAACCAGGCTATTTGTGGACGATTCTTGGAAGTGGCGCTATTGATAGACTCCAGCGGGACCTCGCTACAAAGGCCGACCCCCTTTTAAAGACCGCCCCACCCCTTCCTTCACCCTTTGAGAGGGTCTTTCGTCGGAAGTTCTGCATAGCTTGAGGATTATGTATAGTTCTGAGTAGTTGGGGATAAGCTCGATTGTCCGAGTATCCTCGAGATAAAGGGGACTGTTTTTGACTTCATTAATACTCTAATTACTATTATTCATCATCCATAAGTAACCAAAGGAAGGTGCAGTTGGACTGATTATCAAAATTATCATCATAAATGTGCAGCGTTACCCACATTCACTGAGAACAGAGAACTGATGCAAACCAGCCCATTCTAACCAACGAAATATCGATATTCAATAAGCAATGTGAGAGGGACGCGGGCATATAAATAGCAAGGGGCGCTGAGGCATGCGAGACACTTCAGCTTCTGGAGACGGCCGGGAATCTTTAGGCTTCACGGCGCTTTAAATATCGTATATGCTTTGGGTCATTAATACTGCATGGAAATAATCCTCTGTGAAGGCTTAAGCAACTCGTGACAGTTCAAACAAAATCACATTTCAAAAGATAATGATTAGCGATGTCTATTGCCACCTTATATAAACACAAACCAACAGTGATTCCATAAAACTTAGCCTTGATATACAGATATACATTAGACTGTGAATAAGCACATGATGGTTGTCTATGACCGCGAAGTAAAACGTAATGATATGACATAGCATGAAAAAATTGATTCACCTCGCAAGATGGGTGATATAAGTAACCTTTGAGTAGAGCTCAATTCTCTCCATTTCATAAATGTGTTTATTTATTCTCTGCGGGCATGACTGATATATGCGAGCAATGCCCCGAGGTAGAGTAAATAGCCGGAGCATGAGTGAGACGGCTGTGTAATAATAACCGAGGCGTGTATGATATGGCAAAGGGCGTTTCATGCGCGAGTGGTGCGCCAGGATGACAAGAGTGAATAATAACTTCTGCTGAATTCTTTCACAGACAAGTGAGAAGCGGCATGATAGGCGCAACACGAAAAGTTTTGATGCCTGCACGTTCAGTAAATAATTCTTCCGTGTAAGTGAAGAAATGTCAGCACAAAATAAGCACAAGCATCTGCAGTTCCCTACAGGAGAATGGTAAGATCCATAGGAGGGTTTGATGCTCCAGAAATGTGAGGTATGGCTAGAATGCAAGCAGGGTAATGCCTCACCCGCAACAGTGTGAGTCACGGCCGACGAGTACCGTCATAGGCATGAAGTTCTGGGAATGAGTAAAAACATACAGTGAGAGAGAGAGATAGATAGAGAAAGAGAGAGAGAGAGAAAGAAAGAGAGAGAGAGAGAGAGAGAGAGAGAGAGAGAGCAGACACGTAAAGTATTTCTCCAAGCGTGAGTGATATAATCTGCTAAATACCCCAGGCACATGTTTTCATAATCCCAAAGCACTCGCTATATAAACAAGCAATGCCTGATATGAGATTAATGCCGACAAAAGGCATGAGTTGTAAAAGCAAGCAATGCCCACGGCATGACTGATGCCCTGGGCATGAGTGATATAGGCAATGCCCCGAGAGGGAGGTGTTACCAGTGATTGATCACTTGGACGCAGACCAAACATCAGAGAGCTTCCACCTCC
>NC_061847.1:21049598-21054598 GCF_019202785.1 Penaeus chinensis | reverse complement strand
TCCAACCCTCAATTGCGTGAAGGACTGTTGGCGTAAGAAGATGCTTACTCATTGTACAACTACGATCGCGCATGCCGGGTATGCTAACGATAAAACCCGTTTAATATTTTGCTCAGTTAGTAACTTGAGAAGGCTAACGTTTTTTATAGTCATACCCACTTGATGAAAGGCATTTACACACAAACTATTTTAAATTCCGATACAGATACGGTAGTCCATGCCATAGGCTGAGCCTTAGCAACACAACCTTTCTTTAACTTAGAAATCGCCTGTTTACAGCATCGACCGAGAATGTAAGCCACATTGTTTTCCCTTTTTCTTCTTCCTAAATCACTTGGCGTTTTCTGTATCACCGCATCTCGCATTTTTGTTTCATCATCCGCTTGTTAAATTAACACGGATGAGGAGTTCAACACCACGAAGAAAAATAACCGAAGACAAAATATTTCATCAGAGAATGAAACTCGTCCTACTTCGCAACCGCTCCTGTGGTCATGCCAAACGTCGGTACTTTTTCCCCTTTCTCATTCCCTCGCCTTCCCTTTTCATTATCCACCCAATTCTATCAACCAAGGTTACTTTAACCTGATGCGGAAGGAATAGCCCACAGTCAATTCATCTCTTGTGGGAGAATTTCAGCCATTCGTTCGGAATGCAATGCAGCGAGAGCGTCAACAACGGTCATCCGTTGCGCCGCGTTTTTGGCAAGACTCGTATTCAACTTCATTTTATAAGGCCTAGGCTGAAGACAGGATCTTAAGATCTACATAATAATTATAACATGCGTGTCTGTCAGTCTTTTTTTTTCTATAAATGTTTTGAAATATGAAAGAATATCGAGCTAACACAATTTACAGGCTATGAGGATTGTTCCTGAAAGTTTTTGTTTTAGCAGCGCGTTTTAAAAGCTAATTTCAGTATATTATTTGTCTATGACAATTTCACATAATGAATGTGGAAAATAATAAAAATCAAAAATGAGTTTTGATACATACTTGTTTGTCATGTAGAGTCGATGTGGTATATGATAACAAAAACTTAAATAGAATCCTGGAAATTACTGTTATTCTAAATCATACTATTAGTGGTATTTATCAGATATATGACTGTTGTCATAGAGAGGATGGTGATAGATGGTGATTGTTCTTTGTAAAATAACTACATTACAATTTCCACTGAGACTACATTTATATTACTTTCCTTATCAGAATATTGAAAAATATCGTAAGTGTCATTTCCAACTTAAATGTGATTAGAAAAACAACAATTTATCACTTTTTTCATCGTCTGAGAGTACTACTATAAATAAAGACCCTTCGATCACAATTAAAATCAACATTTTGAGCTTTCATAAAAGTATTTCCGATTTTTGTCCTGCACTTGTCCATTGCCATCGTATACATATGGAGTATACCATCATTCGGTTAAATTGCCAATTGGTTCTAACCTCAAATCGCCCGTAGAATATCTAAATACAAATATTAACAATTGCATTCATTTTAATCATGGAAAGTCTAATCTGAAAACAGCTCCCAAATCAGCTCCCGGTGCGAGCATGTCAGACAACTTGCCAACGCTTCAGGAAAAAAATATCTGAGATATGAATAAAAGTGGAAGTATATTTTGTGAAACGGTTGGGACATTGCGAAACGAATCTTATGTAACCAAAATTTGTACCGCAGTAATAAAATGATATAGTTCATGGCTAAACAGGTACCGTCTTCTGTTTGGTCAAGACCCTCAGTTCTATAGGAGAAGAGCTCTTTGTAAACCCATTTTTTTTTTTCCGAAACTGTATGTAAAGGAAGTATACGAACGCTTTCCAGATATCATGGAAACATAGCTTCAACTTCACCAACTGTGCTGTTAAAGGCAGTTCAACTTGATATGTCTGACTGACGTAGAAAATTATTGTCGTAAACGAATCGTAATTATTTTTTGTTCTAAATTTCTCACACTGCTTTCTAATACATCAGCATCACAGGAGTGTACAAGTTTCGAGGCACCGACAGAAACTATAAAGAAACGCGACAACAAAGATCCGCTAATTACAAAGCAAGAATTGGAAAGCAAAATTATTGTTCAGGCCCTGTAGATACAGTGCGAATATGCATTTCCAATAAAAAAAAAAAAATGCTTGTTGAAAATTATTAGGAATCCGATCCAGATTTTAGATTTGGTCGAAATATTTACGTAAGACGCAAGGGAATTCTGATGCGCACAAATTGATACAATCTAAATTAATTATTCAAAATGAGAAAAAAAAAATATATATATATATTTATATATACACTAAAGTTTCTGTACCACATACCAAATATTTCGCTAAAGTGTTATTGATGTTCTCTCTGTCTCGCCTCTCATTCCTTGAAGTTTTTCTCTGAATCTGTAATAGACCTTTATCTATTTTTTTTTTTTTTTTTTTTTTTTTTTATTGGTAAGATATTTTGGTTGACTCCTAAGGGACATGCACTATACAGTGAACTAAGTAAAGACATCAACTTTTGGAACAGGATGGAATTGCAAAGTTCAAATACACGGAGGTCTTTCACCCTGTTTTTCTTTTTTTCTTTTTCTTTTCTTTTTTTGAGAGAGAGAAAAAGAGAGATACAGACAAGCAGGATGAGGCACAGAGAAGGCAATGGATTACCAAGCTCGTGAGAATACATTTATCTCTCTTTTTTTTATCTCTCTCTCTCGCACACACACACACACACACACACACACACACACACACACACACACACACACACACACACACACACACACACATACACACACACAAACTGCATGGATAAAATTAATCCTATCTGAGATTTTAAAGTTTCAGAGTGAAGATCGAAGATGCAAGATATGCAGGAAATCAGAAAGAAACATTCGGATGAACAGGAAACGTTAAGTCTACATACTTTAAGTATCGAAATGTTTATTTTTCTTTTATTTTTGAGTTATAAAAAGACGACTGGCTCGTGCCTTTGGAGATATTGAATAGCTTCTCTGAAACAACGCATGTATTTCTTAAGCCTGACAAACACTTTCTCCCTTTAATACCAGACGGAATTCTTCGCTTAATATCATCTTACAAACTGCGAAAAATATCAAGCAGCCTCGACGCTGAGAAATAACAGATGACTACACGGGATCGTAAACAAAGAGAATTGGATCTATTTCTTGGAAGCTTCGAGAGTGTTCGAAGTTACAGCGTTGATTGAACTTGTGCATTCAACCCTCGGGATTTCTGTACTTCCTTGACCACTTAAGCTCACTTCTTGGGCTGCTTGGGGTTCTTGTACAAAACATTACCATTCACACACACACACACACACACACACACACACACACACACACACACACACACACACACACACACACACACACACAAACATAAAATTAGATAAATTCTCTTGAAATCTTATTTTGTTCACGATTGAGTTATATATATATATATATATATATATATATATATAACTGAGAATGAGATCCCGCACACCTGAGTATCTATGTTGATATCCATTCCATCTCTTCTGTCACTGAAAATTGATTGCCTAATATAAAATTTACGGCCAATTTTGGTTATCAACTAACTGAAGCTTCTTGTACAGAAGCATTTTGATCGACCACGCCTCTTACAGTGTGCTTTCGAAAATTCGCGCATGAGGTTCACTTGGTACGTTTCATTGTTCAACCAAAGACTTATAAAAGACTGTCTGGTTAAGCGCCTGTGGCAATCCGTATAATTATCTTCTCTTTCAGAGTCGGCTTTGTCCAAGATACCTATGCACCCATTTACATTCTTCATCCTTGTTAAGTCTTCTTGGTCCAATGCCTGCCCGTTAAGTGCCCACTTGAATACCTCCTCAAGTCCATAATTAGGCAGTTACCTTAATATCTATTACAATAACAGTTGAGTGTTGGTCTTTATTATCCGAGTGCCCATTCGTCCCACCACAAAAGCCTAATTGGCCAACTACGGTTCACGCAAATGCTTCTTAATGAATTATTTTGTCTCGTAAGTGATGATTATGTGCGACTGCCCTGCTTTGCTGTCACTCAGATTTCCCTAGTGTTTGTCCCGAAGTTGTGGGGAGTGAACGGTATATGGAAGACGTGACCCGTTAAATTGTTTTGTGAATTAAAACGGAGTTACGTTTAATAAGTGACAGGGAAATATACGATGCTATAAACCCACAGGGTAGAGACGTGAGCATCATTTTTTTTTTTTTTTTTTTACATCACTTTGGCTTCGAAGTATCCTTTTTTATTGTTTTATTATTCTGTTTTGGTATCACGTTGCATCTGTTTGTGTCTGTAAATGTTTATGTCGTAATGTCCATGTATGTGCTAAGATAGATTTGTAGAGAACCAGTGTGTGTGTGTGTGTGTGTGTGTGTGTGTGTGTGTGTGTGTGTGTGTGTGTGTGTGTGTGTGTGTGTGTGTGTGTGTGTGTGTCTATGTGTGTGTGTATGTGTGTGTGTCGGTCGATCGCAGAGTCGTAGACACAAAGGCAGTGTGTCTATGAGTCTGCGTGCAGATTTTGCGTGTTAGTGCGGTCAATGATATTGCCATGCACGTGCATCACACACAGTGGCAGCGCAAAGGGCTTTTATAAACACCTGTATAATGGGGAATGGGTCACCATGGACACAGCGATTACATGTGCTTCCGAACAAGCATTCCTTAACGCAGGACTATTTCGCATATCCGGCCTGCTCACAGCTACTCTACTTCCCTGTGCATGGCGACCCTACTTCCTCTGTGTATAAATAAATGACACCTGACACATATGACACCAAGCGCTTAGCCATGTCGACTGAAATGACTCCACAACAAAGAAGAGAATTCGAGTGACGTAATAAAACAACGAAAAAAAAAAATTATGTAAAGGTCATACCGCGGGAAAATCTGACGACAGGAACAAATCAAGGGAAGGCGCCAGCGTGATATAGAATGTGTAAGAAAAAAGGAGAGAGAGAGAGAGAGAGAGAGAGAGAGAGAGAGAG
>NC_061847.1:21042098-21044598 GCF_019202785.1 Penaeus chinensis | reverse complement strand
TATGTATATATATACACATATATATATGTATATATACATATATATGTGTATATATATCCATACTAAAAAGCAAAATAATTTGAGTCAGTGGTATGTTACGTACACAAAACAACTGGCCAAATTTCGAGGACGTTTTCGAAGACGAGCTCAGGTTACCCGATTCACGCTTACGAGTTCAAACGTTCGTGTATCTCTTCAGCATATTTTTCACGGTATAATCTTTGCAACTCGGAGAATTATGTGTTGCTGTTACAAAGGCTTGCATATGTCATAGATCTAACCATAAGATTATTGTTTTTGTTGTTATTGTTGTTACTGATCTGCTGTTGTTGTAGTTGTTGTTATCATAATTAGCATTATTATCATTTTCGTTACTATTATCATTATTATTATCATTTTTGTCATCGTCATATTTATCATCTTCATTATCATTATTATTATTATTATTATTATTATTATTATTATTATTATTATTATTGTTATTATTATTATTATTATTGTTATTATTATTATTATTATTGTTATTATTATTATTATTGTTATTATTATTATTTATATTATTGTTGTTGTAGTTGTTACTGTTATTATTATTATAATCATTATAATTATTGTTATTTTTATTATTATTATCATTATCATTATCATTATTATTCAATATTATTATTATTATTATTATTATTATTATTATCATTATATTACTAGTTACTATTATTGTTGTTATATTTTCATTAATATTATTATTATTATTATTATTATTATCATTATATTACTAGTTACTATTATTGTTGTTATATTTTCATTATTATTATTGTTATTTCTGATATTATTATTATCATTATTATTATTTATTTTATTATTATTATTATTATTATTATTATTATTATTATTATTATTATTATTATTATTATTATTATTATTATTGCCATTATTATTATCCTTATTACTATTATCATTATTATTATCATTATTATTTTTTTGTCATTGTTGATATTATCATCATTATCATTTATTATTATTATCATTCGTTATTTTTGTTATTTCCATTATCATTATCATTGTTACTATTATTATTATCATTATCATTATTATTATTATTACTATAATTATTAAAAATATTATTATTGTCATCATCATCATCTATTACCATTCTATTATAATTATTTTTTGTCATTATTATTATTACTATTATTATTACTATTATTATTTATTCTGTCACTTATTATTTTTCTTATTATCATTATCATCATTATTATAATTACTGTTATTATGCTAATTCTCATTATTATTATTATTATCATTATTATTATTATTATTATCATTATTATCATCATATCATTATTATTAGTAGTAGTAGTAGTATTGTTATTATTATCATCATCATCATCATCATCATCATCATCATCATCATCATCATCATCATCATCATCATCATCATCATTGTTATCATCATCACCATTAATATTATTATTATTTTCATGATTATTACTATTATTATTATCATCATTATTCACTACCAGTGTTTATTATTATTATTATTTATTATCATTATTGTAATCTTATTTTTTCATATCATCAATATCATTATTGTTTATTATTATTGTTATTATTATCATTATTATTATTATTATTATTATTATTATTATTATTATTATTACCATTATCTTTGACATTGTCATTATCAATATCATTATTATTATCATAAGCAGCATCGTTATTATCATTATTATTATTGTAATTAGTGTTATCATTATTATTATTATTATTATCATTATTATTATTATTATCATTATTATTATTATTATTATTATTATTATTATTATCATTATTGTTACTAATATTGTTATCATTATCATTATCATTATTATTATTATTATTATTATTATTACTACTACTACTTTTATTATTATCTTGATTATTATTGTTATTATCCTTACCAATATTGTTATCATTATCATTATTATTATCATTATTATTATTATCATTACAATTATCAGTATTTTCGTTATTATCATTATTATTATTATTATTATTATTATTATCATTATTATCATCCTTATTATTATCATTATTATTATTATTAATATTGTCATTATTATCATTATTGTTATTATTACCACTACTACTATTATTATTATCATTATTATCATTGTTATTATCATTATTATTATCCTCATTATCGTTATTATTACCAACATTACCATTGTCATCATCATCATCATTATTATTATCATTATTATTGTCCTTATTATCATTATTGTTGTTATAATATTTTTATCATTGTTATTATTATTAGAATTATAAACATCATTATCATCACCATTATCATTATTAGAATTATCATCATTATTATTGCTATTGCTGTTTCTATATTATAATCAGTCATTATTGCTATTATCAGTAATAAGAGTAGTGTTCGTAGTGGCTGTAGTAGTAGTTGCAGCAGTAGTAGTAGTGATATCGTCTACGTTATCATTGTCATCATCATTACTGTATTTATTAT
>NC_061847.1:21019598-21027098 GCF_019202785.1 Penaeus chinensis | reverse complement strand
CCTGTTTACTGCAGCCTAAGGCATCAGTACTTATGTAACAGGTTTGATGCAATTAAATAAACTTTAAATTTTTGATCTTCCAGTCCTGGGTTCGAAGCTTTGAAAAGCCCAAAACCTTACCCAATTCGCTGCAGCCAAGTACAACTGTCCTCAGTCCATATCTTAAGTTTGGTTGCCTCTCATGCAGAACGATGTACTACAGGTTACTTGAGGTAAGATGTACCCCTAGTCACAGTTAATGTGTTTCTTACTTTGGAATGGATAAGTACTTGTTCAAATTTGGTTGATTAGAAATTTACAAAAATAAAATAATTATTTTTATGACTTTTCAGATATATGGGAGTAGGCCTTCACAGATTGCACAAGAGTCACTCTTAGGACAGCTCACCTTTAGAGAAATGTTCTACACAGTTGGAGCAACAACTGCAAATTTCGACCAGATGGAAGGGAATTCAATTTGCAGACAAATCCCCTGGAAGAGAGATGAGAAGAAGCTGGAGGCTTGGGAATATGTAAGTGTTACCTGTTCGTTTCGATGAATAGACAGCCTTGCCTTTCTGTCTCTATCCTTCAGAGTCTCTCTCTCACTCTCTCTCTCTCTCCCTCTCTCTCTCTCTCTCCCTCTCTCTCTCTCTCCCTCTCTCTCTCTCTCTCTCTCTCTCTCCTCTCTCTCTCTCTCCCTCTCTCTCTCTCTCCTCTCCCTCTCTCTCCCTCTCTCCTCTCTCTCTCTCTCTCTCTCTCTCCCTCTCTCTCTCTCTCTCTCTCTCTCTCTCTCTCTCTCTCTCTCTCTCTCTCTCTCTCTCTCTCTCTCTCTCTCTCTCTCTCTCTCTCTCTCTCTCTCTCTCTCTCTCTCTCTCTCTCTCTCTCTCTCTCTCTCTCTCTCCTCCCTCTCTCTCTCCCTCCCTCCCTCCCTCCCTCCCTCCCCCTCTCTCTCTCTCTCCCTCCCCCTCTCTCCCTCTCTCCCCCTCCCCCTCCCTTGTTATCCCTTCCCTCCTCACTATTCCATTTCAAATCTCTCTTGAGTAACTATATCCAGTCAATACTTTGATGTTAGCATTGGTTTGCATTAATTTTTTGTTTGCTGATGTGTATTGTATTTATAAATGAGTTAGTCGATACTTTGTTACTTCAGTTGAGTCCTTGCCTGTTGCATATACCAAGTAAGAAGGAAAGCATTTGATTCTGAAAGGTTGAAGTAACTCTTGTGCCATTTAAGGTTTATGTTGTATGAGTACTGTATAGGAAATAAGAGCTTTATGTGCAGCTTTATTCAACTCATTTTATCTATAGTATATTGTAGGTCTAAATATGTTGTTTAAACTTGGAAAAAGGCATCTCATGCATGGTCTTTTGACCTTTCTCTCTCCCTCAGGGTAAGACTGGATTCCCTTTCATAGATGCAATTATGACACAGTTACGCAAAGAAGGTTGGGTCCACCACTTGGCCAGACATGCTGTGGCTTGCTTCCTAACAAGAGGTGACCTGTGGCAGCCCTGGGAAGATGGCATGAAGGTAGGTTGTTTGTTGTATTAAGTGGAAGATGTAGTCTTCAGTATTTGTGGTATAAGTAGCAGTAGAAAAAATATTTTTTTTATTTATTCACATTTTTTTTTTTTTTTTTTTAAGGTATTTGAAGAGTTGCTGCTCGATGCAGACTGGTCGCTAAATGCTGGGAACTGGATGTGGCTCTCAGCATCTGCCTTCTTTCACCGCTACTTCCGTGTTTACAGCCCTATTGAGTTCGGCAGGAAAACAGATCCTCATGGTGATTATATCAGGTAGGAATGTTTCTTTTGAATGGATCATCTTTTTCATCTTCTATACTCTTAACACTCTTAACTATACTCATCAACATCCATATATTTCAACTCTTCCTCCTCTTCTGTTCCCTTTTGTTCCCTCTTCTTCATGGGAAATATGTGGAACTTCAATGAGAATGTATGTGATGTCTTCAAATTTGAAAGGGAACACTTGTGTTCTTCTTTCTTAGATATTTTTTTCTCATTTTTAATCTCTTTTGTCATTGATGATTTATTTTTTTACTTTTTGTGACATAAAAAGCTATTTTTTGCTAATATTGATAATGATAATTGAATTCATTATGCAATTCTTCCACACAGAAAATACATACCAAAGTTGAAAAAGTTCCCTGACAACTATATTTATGAGCCTTGGAAAGCACCCCTCAGTGTTCAGAAGGCAGCAGGTTGCATCATAGGCCAAGATTATCCAAGGCCCATTGTTGACCATCAGAAGGCCCGGGAGGAGAATCTGAAGCGCATGGGACAAGCCTATCAAGCAGGTAAATTATTTGTGGAAGTTCATGGAGAATGTGGTTATTAGAAGATTGTTGTAATGTGTTATAGTAAATCCAATGGCATCTGCAGAAATGCAAGGACACTTTAACCCCTAGGATTCAGGTGGTGTAACCATGTCATGAAAAAAAATTGATAAGGGAAGGTGCTCAGGATCCTGTTCCTGTCCACTGTGATCAATGGCATAGGTTATATTATAGAAAAAGGAGTATTACAAAAATATAAAAAGATTACACAAATAAAATGTTAGCTACTTATTGTTATTACAGAATTACAGACTAGCTAGAGAAATAATACAAAGAAAAGTCTAATACCATCTGGGTACAGCATATTAAATGACAGTGATAGACCTTGAAAGGGGCAAAAAACACATGCAAGAAAAGAGATAACACTAATACAAAGGGGAGGAAAGAGTCTTGACACTACACCAGAAGTGTTCATGTAGGCCAGACATACAAGCTACACACCAGGGAGAATGGCAACTCAAACAAGCATAATGCCTGGCTTTTGGGCCATGTGCAGGCAGTAAAGCACCCGGATCCAGTGGGTTAAGCCACAATAGGACCATACCAAACCATTGACATCTGGATGCACATTAGAGATCTAGCTTAAAATTTAATACTGGATTAACTTTTATGGCTCGTATGGAAGACGCCGCATGTGTATGGAGTCGGATGCTGAGGGGAAAATTTATAGTGTGGGAAACATAAACTTAGCATGCTGCCTATATTCTTGGCTGCAGCATAAATGTTAGTCTAGGTAATGATGATAAAAAGAAGGATTTAAGCCTACTGTTGAGGGGTTGTTTCTCTATAATGTCCACAGCCAAGGTCAAACAAAAGAATTACTGTTTAGCTTCTACAACTTCTAGCAGGCTCAACTGTGCATGACATGATAGGAGTTCACTCTGGAGTGAGGGGTTAAATGGCAACATGCTTATGTAAGGTGTTAAGTGGCTGAAGACTGTTGTCTGATTTCATTAGTTAATGCTTTGCCTTTCCCCTTAAATGGTATTATTGGTATTTTAATGTATGTGAGTTTGCAATATAATAATGACAGGTGTGTTTATATATACATACATACATACATACATATTATATATATATGCTAAGTCAACTTTTCTCACATTTAAAGGTGTTAAAAGAACTTGCAAAAATACTTTGTAGAGCCAAAATTACAAATATATGATATGATGTATCTATAGATATAAGTAAAAGTTGTTACTCAAATTAGATCTGAACAAGGAATAACAAATAATATATCTGCCAGTCAGTGCTTTCAGCTTAGCATCTAAAGTGTCCTTTTAATAATTCAGATGCTGTTAGATGTACTATAGTTCATAATTCAGTGTTGCATTTCTTGTTTTGCATGGCTTTTATCTGATGAGCACGTACTAGTCTTTTTAGTGTTTTTTGTAATTAATTTAATTATGCTTTATTTCTTCATCAGTTCCCAGCTTTCTACCCTTACTTATAATTGTGCTGTTTTGCTCTTGCTACTTCATGCTTGCAAATTTTACCATTATTATGCATGCCATAGTTTCTTGTGCTTTGCAATGATTGCTGCTTCTGTCACTACTTCATTTTCATTCTTCTTGGTAATATTTCAACAAACAGCATGTGTTGGCATTGGATTAACAGATGAAAATGCAAATGTAGGCCCTCTAGATATCCAGTCTGTGGAAGTGATAGTCAGGGAGTGATGTGATGTTTTGCCTGTGTATGCATCTTCACTCTTCAAGGGGAAGGAAAAGGTAAATTTATGAATTACAGATTACTAAAGTTGTTGTTTTTTTCTTTAAAAAACAATTAGATACAATATGATCTTTGAGATGTTCATTAGTTTAGAAAGATCTGTGAATATATAACAGAATGGAGAATGATATTTGCTATTTTTTACAGGCAAACAAAAACAAGCACCAACAAAGAATGGGCCTCCTGCAAAGAAGAAAAAATAGAGACCTAGAAGCTTCATCTCTTCAGAAGTTAATTGATGTGACATGAATACCATGACAGTCTTCCCTTATACTAGGAAAGATTGCTTGTTAGAGATACTCTTACCAAAAATAAAAGATCTGTCCTTGTTAATTCATTAGTGTTTTCTTTTTCTGCAAATTGCAGACAAAATCAAAATCTAGATTTAGGTTACCTAAGATTTAAGGAAAGTTGGAAGGCTCTTATGTAATAATCCTTACTGTTATGACAGGGTATTTTTTGAACAATCAGGGTGACCCTAACCCAAAGTGTACAAGAGAATGTGTTCACTGTAGTATTGTTTTGTGATATCTCTGCACAGAGATAGCTCTACCAATGTTTTGACATCTATGTGTAAATTAAATTAATAAATTGAACTTAGTGGGCATGGCATGTTCGTACATGCCATCCCTAGTGGCTTCAGGTTAATTATAACCCATGTGATGGGTTGCAGAAAAAGTGCTTTGTGAAATTGGGAAATTTTTTCTGACTATTCTCTAAAGAGGCAGGTGCAGGTGTTAATCCATATTGCAGCAAAGTACTTATTGATGTATTCTATCCTTTGTACAAAGTAATCCTCAGGGATTCATTATTTTGGTTATTTACGTGTTAATGAATTGTTTTATTTTGTACTTTTTTGTTATTTCTAGTAAATTATTTATTCAAAAGTGAATTTTATTGTCCAAGTTGAAATTACTGTATAACAATGTTTATATTTTAATTCATTAGATACTTTTTTCAAGTAAACAAGGTAAGCCTTAAGAGCAGTATTAAGATATCGTTCTGTCTTCCATTAAATACAATCATTGGTATAAGAAGTCACAACCCACAGTCTGACTTAATATATATAGTTTTACTCTTCTTAGTCATTGGGGGATCCAGATAAGGGAACAATTACCATAACAGTACCAACGTTTAAGTATCTATATCCATTAATATAGTATGATAAAATTGTAAATTTGAAGGAAGACATTTTCATCTTGAAGCTTTAAACTATTTTTAATTGAGTTCATTAACTTTCCTTGTTGGCTAGGCATAGTACCGGCAGTATGTCAGCCTTCTTGAGTCCAGGCTGAGAGGAGTAAAGGCCTGTCCACAGAGGCAGGCATGATCAGCGGGCAAGTGTAAAGGCGACATCACAGGTGGGAAATCGAGGAAACTATTTTTTACCGAGTATGTTTCGCCGAGACGTCATCTCTATTCGTGTGTGTGGACAGGCCGGTAGATGAGAGAAATGGAGATCATGAGAGAAAAAACAAAGAAAAAGGTAACGGAGAATGAGCGAAGAGGAAGGATGCAGAATAAGTATAAGAGGAAAAGGAGATAACTAACCAGAAAGGTAGGGGGGGGGGGGGGAGGAGACAAAAGAATGATGAGAAGTAAAGGGAAAATAATACGTAATTTAGGATAATAGATAAATCAATAATAGGAAATAATATGTTTTTTTGCTATTTCACTTTTCTCTTGATACCTTTGTTGGTCATCCATTTTACAGGAAGTGTTATAATAAAATTGAAAAAATCATAGCATGCAATTTGTTGATACTGAAACACATCAGCATCAACACATCTATATTGTGTTCTTTATTATCTGCAAAGAAACTGTATAGCTTAAAGGCCTGTCCACACAAGCGGGCATGATCGCCGGGCAATTGTAAAGCTGACGTCACAGGCGAGGAAACTACATGTTCAGCGAGTAGTTTGTCCGCCCATGACGTCATCTCTACTCCTGCCCGTCGACCATGCCCGCCTGTGTGGACACGCCTTGCGATGAGAGAAATGGAAATCAGGGAGTATAGACTGCTATATAGTCTAAAACCCTATAAGAGAAGAAAAAAAAACAAAATGGAGACTACAAGGGAAATCAACGAAAAAATTACGAAGAATACATCAAAAGAAAGAATACAGAAAAAGTAAACAGATAACAAGCTAGAAAGGTGGGAGGGGGAAAGGGAGATGAAAACGTCCTCTAGGATAATAGATATATCGAAAGTAGGAAAATCATGAATAATGTTTTTTCTTTGCTATTTCACTGATATTTTCTATTCTTGATACCTTTGTCGGTTATCTAGTTTAACAGGATTAACAGAATTCTCGCTTTACATGCAATTTATATCAAAATTAAACCTCCCGGGCTGTATCTATTTTTTAAATAATCTGCAAAGAATCAACAGTACATTGCTTGAAGGCCTGTCCACAAAAGCGGGCAACCGTAAAGAAAACGTCATATGCGAGGACTGACGTCGTCTCTAGTCAAATTGAATCCAGTTACTTTGTCTTTGAAGGATTTCTATCATAAATTTTGGCATTTGTTTTCCTATTTGGTCGGTACACACCTAATTCGACTATATCGGGTCTTTCCCATCCCATGTTACATTATTTTTGATAAACTTTCCTGGTGTTATATTTTATTATTGCTGACATATGCATCCATAAGGTAAGAAAAACAAACAAACATCGAACTATAAATATACTAATAGAAATATGTAGCTATAGAGAAAGGCCCAAGGATTTAAAGGTAATATGTTTTTTTTTAGGCCACACTGATGGATCGTTAATATCCTACTCTGGTTATGTTAAGAAATGCGGCTTGGGAGAAATCACATACATTTAACCAGAACTTTCTAATAAAACAAATTCTAGGATAAAACTCACCTGGCACACCGCTATTAGCTGTTTCGTTGCCTTTTTTTTCGACCAATATATCGTTTTTCTGAGCAAATATGCGAAAATTTAACGGAATTCATGGTAAAAGTGACATGCCTTACTCGCAAAGACGCGGTTACTTTATAAAATGAACCATTATTATTTTTCTCTTTCTCTTTTGTATCTGATTCGTACGTTTGCGTGGAGATTCCTGAGTAAAAGAGTCTAGACCTTGACTAAAACCTTTTTGCAGATATGTGTTTTGTCCTCGCGTTTAGTAGATATGATCTAATGGGAAATAAAAAGCTAATAGACTAACCATATAAATATTGTGCTATTTCGAGTTTAATGTTTGTGTGTTTGTGTTCGATAAGCATAAATCAATTGCTAAATTCTGAAATTCTTAACTAAAACAAAGGTGATCCCAAAGATTTGTTGCCTTATGCTCTCACCTTAGTAAGTAAGCAGGGTTGTTTACCATCATTAATTCATGATACTACAAAGACTTCATATAACAAATAAAGATGAGCAATACTTTTATTCCAAAGCCATGAATCCACGGCACA
>NC_061847.1:20992098-21014598 GCF_019202785.1 Penaeus chinensis | reverse complement strand
CCACGGCCATCTCCTCTGCCATGCTCTCGGTCTTCCGGATTTCCTCCTTGACGTCAGATTCCATTGAATTAAGGTGGTCCACCCACACCTGCAGAAAAAAATAATGGGGGTAATTAGGTAACAAATAATGGATCAGAACAGGCAGGGGAAGATGCCAGGGTGTCAAAAGCTCACCTGGAGGGTTTCTAATAGGGAGCTCTTTTTTCAAACGTGAGATTTTATATTTTGTATATTCTTTCCGAAATGGGCGTCAGATCATATCAATATTTTTAAACGCATAATCAAAACAGAAAAGAGTGAACCAATTCCTCGCCTTGCTCTCCTCCTTGAGTCTGTTGAGCTCCGTCTGCAGGTCCTCTATGGTGCGCCTTTGGTGGGTCCGAGCGATCCTCTCCGTTTCCATCTCAGCTTGGAGGGAAGCCACAATGAACTTCTGATTGGTCTGGACCTCCGCCACGGCCCCCAGCGCCTTGTTCAGCGAATCCGTGTGGGTTTTCAGAGACTCGACCACCTGCGGGGAGAATTGGTATTTGCCGAGCGGTACCAAACAAGGGATTTTCCTTCTTCTTTTCCTCCGCCTGTCCCTCTCTCTCTCTCTCTTCTTCCCTCCTTCCTCTTCTCCTTCTACTTTTACTTCTACTTATACTACTACTTCTTATTATTATTATTATTCTCCTTTTCCTTCTCCTTCTCCTCCTCCTCCTTCCATTTCTCCCACTCCCTCTTCCTGCCCCCTTTCCCGTTCATAATTTTTTTTTTTTTTTTTTTTTTTTCTGGGTGAAAGCTACATGATCGACTTACCTCACCATGTTGCCGAAGGGCCTGCAACATTTGTTCCGTGTGTTCCCCAAACATTCCACCTCGAGCGACATCTGTATAAAAAAAAAAAAAAAAAAAAAAATGTCTCTGTTCATTTAAACTACAAAAATCCCTCTGTTTTACCATATATACTGAAGCTTTTAGTGCTAAGTTGTACGGTTAAAAGTACATAACATATAACATACATTGTATGCAAGTAGTTCTTACGAAGGGTAGAGTGAGCCTGTACCTCTGCACTGCCTGTTTCCGGCTGATATGACCTCCTTGATCTCCCGAAGGACTTCGCTTAGGCCTCCGTCACAGGAGGGCTCTGCTGTCGCCGGAAGGAGCGCACATGCCGCCGTTACTATCCCTACCGCTGCTGCCAGGAAGAGTCTCATGATCTTGAACAGAACTGGCCGTGATCTGCAGATCCTGTGGTTCTCTGGCAAACCGCGATCGTATTTTATAATCATGCTTTATGTTTCTTACTTTTGAAATTCTGGGAACCCAATGGCATTCCTAATCAACACATTGATACTAGATGTTGTATAAGTACATCATTTGACTGGCGTATACCATACAATAGATATATCATTAGATATTCAACTGGGTCATATTCAAACCACCTATTTTGTATCAATTCTTACCTTACTTAAGATCCATTCAGTTTAATATATATCAGATCAATAATTATGCATGGTATACATCCTATACCTGAAGCAGAAAAGGTCTAAAACAAAATAAAAAATAAAATAATACAAAAAATCAAACCAAACCAAAACAACAACAAACTCTCACACCTGTTGCCGCGTAGCTGCAGCGTGAACACGGCGAGAATAGTACGAGTTGACGAGACGATGATAGCTAAGAGTCTCTGTTATCTATAGGCTACCTGCCACTTGATCTGAAGGAGGAGATACAGCTCAAGGATAAATGTAAGAGATGAAGTCCGACGGAAAGAGACCTTTGTTTACTGACTGTGTTTGCTTAGAGATGAATGGGACCATTACGAAAATATTATTGTTGGTGTTACTATTATCATTACTATTATCACCATAGTCTTTGTTATTATTATTATTGTTATTATTATTATTATTATTATTATTATTATTATTATTATTATTATTATTATTATTATTATTATTATTATTATCATTATTATTATTATTATTATTATTATTATTATTATTATTATTATTATCATCGTTATTATTATTAACATTAACAGTGTTATTGTTATTATCGTCCTCATTATTATTAGCAGCAGCAATTTGTAAGCTTGCATTATAGCAGTGCTTCCATGTAAATGAACATTTCATCCTTTGCTAAGAATGTTTTTGTCACGTGTGTTCATACACATTTTCGATGAATTCACGACGAAAAGGGAAAGGCGGTGAGGTCACTGAGCAAGATTATGCAAGATCCCCAACTAATCGGCTGTTCTTTGGAAACATCAACAATCAATGTAGCACATAAAAAAATATCCTGTCCTTCATGATAAGCCTTTGTAGTCAGTCATTCAGTAAATCCTTGAAATTATGATAATAGTGATATATTTCAAGATGCTTTATAACAGTACAATTATGAAGATCAGGTAGGCATAATACCTAGGTATCTGTCCAGTAGTTGGATAGTTGACAAACGTTCCGGCTTACGGAAGAAGGCCGTTCAGTAAAACAATATTGGTATGAAAAGTGCTTCCCAAAACGATGAATGACTGTAAGCGTAAAAAAATCACGCACGCACACGCACACGCACACGCACACGCACACGCACGCACACACATTATAGGGTAGTATGATAGTAAAGAGGAGGAGGGAATTTAGTGAGGTGGGGATTAGTAAAAGGGAGGAAGAGGGTTAAGGCCGAAGGGCGAATATATCAAATGGAGTATCTGTGCATCTGATAAAGAGGCACATTGCATGATGAACGCTGCAGAAGAGCCGTTATGAAGCAATAATCGGGGAATAAGGGTAGAAATGGGTGTCGGAGTGGGAGGAGAAGAACAGGGGAGTGAGACAAGAGAACAGGGTGAGAAGAAGGTGAAGTATCAGGAAGGACGTCAGGAGGGGAAGGATTCGGAGGACATTGCTGTGACAAAAAGGAGTCGCGTGACTATCCCGGTAGGAACGGAAAGAATAATGGGGATGGTGCAGATGGGGAAGGGGAGGATAGGGTGTGTTGGGCGAGTGAGAGGGAAAGGGGTAAGTGGAACACAAGGAGGCGGATGGATGTAGGGGCAATGGGAGTAGAGGGATTGGAGGGTCAATGAGAGAGAGGGGCGATCTGTTGGGTCTTTTAAGTTTTGGATATCGTCAAGAATTTCTGAAAGAGAGTTGGGTGGAAAATTTGAGAAACAAATGATTTTCTTTATTAAAAAAATCTGCCGCATCAGCCCTCCTCACAGACGACTGCAGTCCACTCATCAAGCGGCCAGATAATCTCAGATCCTGATGGGGTGCGTGTGCGTTGGGCTGAGCATTTTGAGCAGTTGTATCAGGTTGATCCTCCAACAGTTAACATGGATGCGGGTAATGTTGAGATTCCTCTGCCAGACCCACCCATCAGCGAGGATCCACCCTCCCTGACTGAAGTCAGGGGGGCGATCTCCAAGCAGAAGAGTGGTAAAGCAACAGGTATTTGTGGCATTCCAGCTGAATTGCTAAAGGCTGGTGGAGAACCTATGGCAAGGGGCTTGCATGCAATCCTGTCTGCCATCTGGCAGACTGGTCCCATTCCCTCTGACCTGCTGAGGTTAATGGTTAATGGTTTAAAGCAAAATAAATGTGCTAGACATCTAAGGTCATGTAGCACTATAGTTAATGTTAGTGAAGGGTGGTTGGGTTAGTGATTAGTTGTTAAAGCTGGGTTAAAGAATTGGTGAGTGAATGGGTTAGGGTCGGATGAGGTAATGTAAAGGGGTTAGATCAAGTGAAGGATATATATGCGTTTGAGGAAGGAAAGCAGGTTGTCAAAGCAGAAAGTGTGAGATTCTGTAAGGATGTCTGATAAGTTGGGATGTCTATGTAGGGAGGACGTGGGCATGACAATAGAATATGTGGGACTGAAAGAGGAACATTCGGAAACCGCGAATGTTCCAATGAAGGATAGTTATACTTTCGTTGATTTACTGGCAAAAATTGCAGTGCGTGTTGGAGAATTTGAAGGGGAAGGTGCTAGAGGGTGGGATAAAGAAGGAGGTTGGGGAGGTGGTGTTGTATCAGGAGGGGTGTCGGGAGGTAGAGGGTCTGGGGAAGAGGGTACTTGTGACATGAGGGATTCACGTGTGTATCCAGGAAAGAGTGGAAGGGATAGAGGGGATGGTGGGAGGGTTAGTATAGGTGGGGCTGGAGTCGGGGGGAATGGGTTTTGTTGGGATGGGGTAGGAGGATTGGGTGTAGGGAGAATATGAGTAGGAGGAGGATAAATATCGGCAGTCACTTTGAGTGTGGAGGGAGCGGGAGTTGTAGAATTTGAAGGTGAATGAGTATCAGTTTGGGACTCGATTATGTAGTTCTGGATATCTTCAAGAGTTTCTGTAGTGGAGTTGGTTGGGGAGTTTTGTGAGATAAAGGTTTTCTTGTGAGGGGGGGAAGAGAAGTCTGGTGTCTGAAGAATAGGGGCAAAGGAAGGTGGAGGTGATTGTGGGGTAGGGGAAGAGGGGGTGGAACGTTTATTCAGTCTGCTGCGGGTAGTGCGAGGAGGGAGAGGGGAAGGTGGTGGGGCTGTAGTAGAGATTGGAGTGTCTGGATTTAGGATGGCAAAAGAATTTGACTGGGTAGAGATTGGAGTGTCTGGATTTAGGATGGCAAAAGAATTTGACTGGGTAGAGATTGGAGTGTCTGGATTTAGGATGGCAAAATAATTTGACGGGAAGGTAGGAGGTAGAAGAGGGGAAGTTAGATGGAGGGGGGTTAGGTTTAGGAGAGGGTGTTGGAGCTAGGGGGGTAGGGGGAGTGGCAGAGTGAGCGACATTACTAGAGTAGGGGGTAAGAGAAAAACCTCGTCGACGAGCCTCCTGTCTGGCTTCACGTAGAGTGAGTCCAAGTCTGAATCTGAGAGTTGTTACCTCAGACTCAAATTTGTAGGTGGTGCAGCCTCTATAAAATACATTATGGGGGCCGTCACAGTTTGCACATGTGTGTGATTGTGCCGAGCAGTTTGATCGAGTATGGCCAGGTTGGGTACATAGCGGGCATCTGGCTGTGGAATGACAGTGTTTGGCTGGGTGTCCTAAACGCCAACAATTTTGGCACTGACGAGGAGGAGGTTGATATGGTCGGACAGATAGGGATTCCCCACCTATGTAAACATTAAAGGGAAGGTCATGTCTACGAAAAGTAATTTTGGCAATGTTAATGGATTTCTTACGATTTCCTCTGGGAGGAATGGAGTAGCATTGTACATATGTTGCATCATAGTCTGTGAGACAGGCGAGTAAGTCCTCTCCACAATCTGACCATTCTTTGTCATAGATTGGGCAATCTGTTGGGGAGATAGAGACAGTTCCAGTGCAAGTATTGAGGGTTGGATGAGGTTCTGTAGGGATGGGATTACCACATAGATCAGTTAGTTTTGTTAATGCTATAGCTTGGTTTTCAGTTGTTACTGTGACGAGACGGGAGTGGTCGGGTCGGCTACGGAAAGAGACTTTGCCTACTTGTTTTTGGAGGCACTGTTGGAAGAGGAGGGTGTTTTTAGAGTAGGGAGCTGTGGGAGGGATCACGAAAAATCGGTCCCATTTGGCTAGGCTAAATCGAGTATTTAGGATTCTTGTAGAGGTGGGGGTAGTAGAAGTGCGGGGACGTGTGGAGGAGGGAGTAGTGTTGAGGGGGGTAGTGTTATGGGGAGGTGGGCAATAAGGTTGTAAGGTAGTAATAAGGGGAGATGGGGTGGTTGATGAAGAAGGTTGTGGGAGTAAAGGTGTTGAAGTTGAGCATGTTGGGAGAGTAGAAATGTCCCCTGGGGGTTGGTTGTTGATTAGGGTTGATACTGTACTAGTATGCATTGATAAGGGGGTAGTTGTTGCAGTGTTCGGAGCCGTGGTCAAAGGAGAGCCGGGATTGGGGCTATTTGATAAAGGGGCAAGCCTCATTGCCCCTAAGAGTGGGGTTACGTCTTCATTATTGGCCATAATAAGCCTGGAGTATGTTGGGGAAAAAATAGTCCACCCCTCAGGGTCCCCTTGAAGGGTAAGGAAAGGGGATCGCTGGGACTGCAGCAATCACCGAGGCATTACACCACTCAGTGTTCCAGACATGGTACTCGCACACATCCTACTGAGACGTATCAGAGACCACCTGCTGAGGCACCAAAGGCCGGAGCAATCTGGATTCACTTCTGGTAAGTCCACAATAGACCGCATCTTGGCACTTCGAGTCATTGTAGAGCGCCGTCGTAAGTTCGGACGTGGGCTGCTCGCAGCTTACATCGACCTCAAGAAGGCGTTTGATACGGTGCATCGCGAATCACTCTGGGAGATCCTGAGGCTAAGGTGAATTCCAACAAGGATTGTTGGACTAATAGCAAACCTGTACACAGGCACTGAAAATGCTGTAGAGTGTGGTGGGGGCCTGTCGAGCTTCTTCCCAGTTAGTTCAGGGGTGAGGCAAGGCTGTGTTCTTGCACCAACACTTTTCAACACTTGCATGGATTGGATACTGGGTAGAGCTACTGTCCAAAGTCACTGTGGAGCAACTCGGGGCAATATCAAGGTTACAGACCTTGACTTTGCTGATGATGTTGCCGTTCTCTCTGAATCTCTGGAAACCCTAATGGCGGCTCTCGATGCATTTAGCAATGAAGCGAAGCCCCTGGGGATAGAGATCTCCTGGACCGAGACCAAGATCCAGGATTTTGGGGGCCTACTAGGAGACCCTGTGCAGTTGGTACGTGCTTGCGGTGAAAACATCGAAGTCACAGAGAGTTTTACATACCTCGGAAGTGCAGTTCACGACACTGGGCAGTCAGACCAGGAAGTCAGTAGACGGATTGGCCTGGCAGCAGTACGAGTACAGCATTGTGAAAAAGTATTGTGGCGAAATGGGTAAAAACAAGTTAAGTGGACAGAAGGGGATGAAAAAGAGAAGGGAAAAAGGGATCGAAGAAAAGACCATGCAAAATTAGTTGAGGCGAGGGCTGAGGTCCAAGTCAAGGGCGATCCCCTACATTGGGCCTCAATCTCCCTTCTCCTAAGCCTCCCCCCCCCCCCCCCCCCAACGCACACGCACAAGACAGTAAAGGGCAAGGGATTGGGGGAGGGGGGTTCAGAAAGGAAGGTTTTCTTAAGAAGTGGAAAAGAGAAGCCCGAGAAGCAGAGGAAGTGGTGAATGTAGTACAATGTGGCACAATAGATAGGTTGGAACGTTTAGATCGCCTGGTGCGACAAGCAAAGCGAGGAGGGGCGGGCACCGGAGAAAAGAATTTGATTTGGAAGAGGAGATAGTAGGTAAGATGGTAAGGGGTAGGGGGTGAGATGATGAGACATCTTAGGAAGAAAGGACAGGAGCAGAGCGAAGGAGAGCATTGGAAAAGTAGCGAGAGTAAACCTTGTCAGCGTGCTTTCTGTCCGGCCCTCGTGTAGAGTAAGGTCTAGTTTAAATCTAAAAACTGCTACCTCAGACTCGAACTTAAACGGTCATGACCAGTTTAGGGACATAGAGAACATCTTGGAGCAACAGTGCTCAGCAGGGTGGCCAAAACGCCAACATTTCAGACAATGACGGGGGAGGGGTCGATACGGTCGGACAGGGAAGTCATGTCTACGGAAGGTAATCTTGCCAATATTAGTGGACTTTCGGCGGTGTATGGGGGAATAGTGTAGCACTGTACAGATACTGCTTCATAGTTAACAAGGCAGGCAAGCCTCGCCGTGTGTGTGTGTGTGTGTGTGTGTGTGTGTGTGTGTGTGTGTGTGTGTGTGTGTGTGTGTATTTTTTTTATACGACAAGGGCATGGTCACATACTGTAGTTAATAAAACATTCATGTAGATTCCGTCAGTGACAATGACATAAACACACATATACATTATATACATATGTATGTGTATGTGTGTGTGTGCGCGCATGTGCGTGCATGTGTATATGTGCGTGTGCGTGCATGTGTGTATGTGTGTGTGTGTATGTCCTTGTGTGTGTGCATATGCGTGTTGGTGTGTGTCTGTATATATGTACGTACGTATGTATGTATGTACGTACGTACGTATGTATGTATGTACGTATGTATGTATGTACGTATGTATGTATGTACGTACATACGTATGTATGTATGTGTGTATTAACAAAAGCACAAAGAAAAAGAAAATTTGATAAGTACATGTAAAATGTTTTTTTTTTCTAATAAAAAAAAAATATAAGAATTATAAGTTGGGAGCAGATATTTCAGATTATTAGCCTTCATGAAATGAATATCTAGATAGTACATTACAGTGTTACTTGAGAGCATGGTGTATTCAGTGCTGTTAATTCTAATAAGACACTTTATTTGTAAAAGAGGTGGAATATATACATATCTATATATATCTATTTAATCACAGCATATCTTTTTTTTGCAAAGGTTTGTATTTGAATCTATAAAAGGACAAAAATATACTTGTCTCATCAAAATAGAAGGTAATTAATATATCATTTTTCATAGGGCTCTTAGGCAAGTTGTAAAGTGTATCTGGATTTTTTTTTTAAACATTGAGTTGCACACATGTTGGCATTTTTGTGTGTGTAAAGGAAAAATATATAAATACATAAAAATAAATAAATTGGCAAATTATAATAGTTTGCATTACAAGTCATGTGAAAAACTGACAGAAATCTATGAAGATACATTCATATGTAGAAAACTGCACATACCTCTATATGATCTACTTAATGTCTGCTCAATGCAGAACTTTAAGATGGATAGGAAAATATTGTAGAAATGTATAATGTTGAAGCAGATATCATTCTTTCTTTATGTAATATTTGTAAGTCAATGATCTGCTGCATCCACTCTGCCATGATATATTTTATACCAAAATACCCAGTCAGATGAGCTATTTACATGTCAATTGCCATTTGCTAGATTCAGACCAGTAATTTCATGATGAACTGACCAGTTAATCAAATATGGGGGTTAGTAAAAATCAATCTCTGCATCAGTGAAAATTGGGAGAAGCAGTTTCAAATGTTGAAAACCTTGCGATTCACACATATAACGATGCAAACAAAATACTACTGCTAACTCAAATCTAGAGCCAATCATGTATGTGGACAAAGAAATGGTAAAGAAAGTCATCACAACTATCATGTAGCCTACTCTAGAGTTCCTTTCAATCACGGGAAGTTTCCACTTACACAAGGAAATGGATAATCTGGAATGTTTGAACTAAGAACCACCAGATGAACTACAAAGAAATGCTGAAGAAAGTTAATCTAACAATAGTAGACAGGTTATGTTTAAAAATTATGACTTAGGTTTAAATTAAAAATGCTGTGATATGCATGTAGAGAATTGCAGTTTCCTAAGAGAACTAATTCTGGATGAACAATGCACCCCCCCCCCCCCTCCAAACACACACATACACACACACACATGGACATACTTCTCCATGCCTACATCCACATAAATCAATAAATGTAAGAACACACTGTAACAATGGAAGGTGAAAAATATTAGCTTTATTGTTATAAAGAAAATTTAATCCTTATAAATAAGCAAAGGAAATAAAAAATAATATTTCTTTTTTCATTTCATTGTTTTTCATCATAAAAGTAACATAACTTAATCTCTTACAACACAATTCCCTTATTTGATTTGCAAAGATAATTAGAGAAGTGGTTTAATATAAATAAGATTTCAGACATAAAAAGGACATTTCTCTGCTCATTAAGTGGTATTAGATAATCTTTGCATTCTTAGTTATTTCCCTGATTACTGTAACTAAAGAAATCCAGGCCAGTTCATTACTTCACATAATTACAAATCCAGCTATATTTATTAAAATGATCAGTAAATGATTCAAGAATGATTACATTCTTCCGCTAAAGACAAACATCACTGAGTTGAGATTTTATTGATTTAACAAAAAAAAGAAAGAAAAAAAAAAAAAGAAAAAAAAAAAAAAAAAAAAAAAAGGAACATTTTCATTAGACAAGTCAGTACCTTGCATTGTCTATTCTGCCACAGACATTTAAAATGCTTAGTACAATACTTGAAAGGTATAAAAAGTTAACTATAATAATCTGACTCATGTAACATATATAGACTTGGGGTCTAACATACCGAGAAAGACTATCCTTAACTGGAAAAATGCTTCTTTTTAAGCTTCACTTACAAGTTTTACAAACACTGTAACTTGATGCACAAAGGTGAACCATGATTCAGTAGATGTTTCTATCTCTGTAATATTAAGGCTCGCACTACACTGTCTTATCATTGAATTATCCTATTCATGTCACCACCCGAAATTCCTGGATGTTCTGGACTGTGTTTTTGTTTCTTCTTCTTCTTCTCTTTCTTTTTCTTTTTCTTTTCCCTCTCCTCGTCATTCTTCTTTTTCTTGTGCTTTTTCTCGTGCATATCTGACCCGTCGGCAGAGCCATCTTGTGTTGGTGTTTCCCCTGCTTTGAATTTGTGCTTCTTGTGTTTTTTATGTTTCCGCTGGCCTGGAGGCTGATTCATGAAGCGATATTGTTCTGGAAGTGGGCCTGCATGTAGGCGGAATGCAGCAAGCTGGAAACAAATACATTTGATAGTTATCTCAAACAGGTCAAACAAGTCTTACACTAACTCAGGTTAGTTTACTACTTTATTTTGATTTATCTATTTATTTGTTTTTTTTTCCCTAATAAGAATGTCCCTGATTATGCAGAATATGCTGATTACATTAGCTATCTTCCTAACAGATTTCCAGGCCTTAATAACTATATTTTAGCAAGGAAAACTATAACACTTTCTTCCCTCTTGTCTATGTCTAAAGAACCCTCATGAAAATATTGCCATCAAACTATTTTAACGTCTACGATACCCATTCAAAACTAATTTGCATACAAAGTGCCCAGAAGTAGAGAGGGTAAAGGGACATGATCCCCCACCCCAAAATTTGAAATCTGCATGGCAATAAGTGCATAACGAGTATCAAAATACATGCAAGAACACAAAAAACATGTGGTACTGATGGATACACTGAATGAAAATCATCCAAACATCATTTTGGTGACTTGACTCCCTTACCTTTAGGTGCCTAACAAATATATCAAATAAAAAAAAACAAATGTGTCAATCTTCCATTACTCTCTTATGATTCAGGTAATATGCCCATCATGTCATTAAATAATTTGGCTTAAAGGGTAACATGAATATGCTGTCGGAGAAAAATTTGGCTGAGGGTTGGGGTGAGAGGAACAAGTCATCCACAGAATTTTTACTGAAGGCCAGGGTGATGGGAATAACTTGCCACAAGAGCACAAAGCTCTCTTGGAGGGTGATCAGACTCAGAGGCATTTAGGATGGGGCTCTTGCTTTACTCCTATTGTTAAACAAGTGTAGAATGTACCATCCATCAGTCTTAACTGGAAGAGTGCTGGCTCCAGGGAGGACACTATTTCCAAGCTCAGGATCCTATTCCTGGCCATCATGACAGGCGGTGCAATTATATTAAAGAAAATTTAATATCACATTTTTTTTTAAATGACACAAATAACAAACCATTACTTTTTGTTTTCACTAGTTATGACAAATACTGACATTAGAAAATGGGAAAAAAACAGAACATGCTTATTCAGAAAAAGATGAAAGGGGAGGCAGAGCCATGTCACCACACATAAGTGTTTACTTCAGCCTGGCCTACAAGCTACACATCTGTGTAGCTTGTAGCTACTAAGTAACCCTATCCAAGAGGTTAATTACAATCCCAATACATACAACAACACAGTCTAAATTATAAGTCAAAATTTGAGGAATTACCTGGTGGTGATTGAGCAAAGTGAATTCCTTGAAAACCGGTGGCTTCTCGATGAGTGACTGGAGTGAGGAATTGGTGAGGTGAGCAGGAGTGTCTATGATTCCTGGGAGTGTTGGCAGGAAGGATGATAAGGAATCTCTCACCTGGAGAAGAAGGCATTAAAATGATCAGACACACAAAATTTGTCATTCTTCCATCCATAAGGTACAATAGAAATACATCATAACTTTACGTTTTTTCAACACTTTCCAAATATAAAGAACCTGGTCAATCCATACAGTATGAATGCACTATGCTAGGGCAAACTGAAGATGATATTCTTAACCCCTTGCTGATGGGTGCGAAGGGTAGACACGTGCTATGCCCACTGTTAGTACTTGTTTGATTGTTTTTACACATAGATGGCTACACTTGTACTAAGTCACCAATGAGCCAGTTATGAGTACTGCCTGTCTCGCCCGTTCACCCTTTTCTTTGATTTACAAAATATTTTACGTTATCTTATTTTGCTGTTACTAATATTAAAAAACATTGTAATAATTATAATGTTTATAATAAAAATTTCACCATCGATATTCATAGCACTAGTAAAAAATACGTTTTTCCTGCCAATTCAAATCAGGTACGGTCACAAGGTCTACTAATTGACTAGCAGAGCCATTCATTTTCCCCGGCGGCATTGGGTTAAAGAGAACAAAAAATTGCATTCCTCAGTACAAGAAATAATCTGCAGACACGAACGATAATGTCTCAAATAAAGAAAGAAGATTGTGGAAAGTGCTGTTCTCAGCCTAAGTCTACTCCTTGTGAACTTAGTACATATACAAAGGTGAAGACTGTTTGCTGGGGAGTTGTTGTTGTTGGCATAGCAACTAAAATTGAAAAAAATGTGACAAGCAGATGGAGATTAAGTCTCTGGGGAGTCTCCTTATTGTAGAGAATTTCCAAAGAACCTATATATGAAATATATAAGACATTTCTGCAATATTCCACTCTCCAAAAGATTAATTTATTTAAGGATAAATAATCAAATACCTTCACATGACTGATCATGACAATAGTGGCATCGGTGGATTACTCTACTACCCATTAAGCTAAGGAAAAACCCCTTCCCCCAATACCCACTTAGTCCTAACAGCAGGGGAGGGCATGAATGGTACCAAGGAAATTGCAGGGTAAAATATGAGTAATATACAGAGAACTGGTCATTATATATTAAAATGTAGTGGGTTGGGCCTTCCATGCCCTCCCCTTCTTTTGGGGCCTGCTATTGAGGGTTTGGGGATTCCATGGCAAATGTCCTGTATGTATGGTTAGTAGAAAGAGAGAGAGAACAAGAAAGAGGAAGAGAGAACAAGCGGGAGGAAGGGAGGAAGGGAGGAAGGGAGGGAGGAAGGGAGGGAGGGAGGGAGAGGGGGGGAGGGAGGGAGGGAGGGAGGGAGGGAGGGAGGGAGAGAGAGAGAGAAAGAGAGAGAGAGAGAGAGAGAGAGAGAGAGAGAAAGAGAGAGAGAGAGAGAGAGAGAGAGAGAGAGAGAGAGAGAGAGAGAGAGAGAGAGAGAGAGAGAGAGAGAGAGAGAGAGAGAGAGAGAGAGATCCTTGAGAGAGGGAGAGAGAGAGAGAGAGATCCTTGAGAGAGAGAGAGAGAGAGAGAGAGAGAGAGAGAGAGAGAGAGAGAGAGAGAGAGAGAGAGAGAGAGAGAGAGAGATCCTTGAGAGAGAGAGAGAGAGAGATCCTTGAGAGAGAGAGAGAGAGAGATCCTTGAGAGAGAGAGAGAGAGAGATCCTTGAGAGAGAGAGAGAGAGAGATCCTTGAGAGAGAGAGAGAGAGAGAGATCCTTGAGAGAGAGAGAGAGAGAGATCCTTGAAGAGAGAGAGAGAGAGATCCTTGAAGAGAGAGAGAGAGAGATCCTTGAAAGAGAGAGAGAGAGAGATCCTTGAAAGAGAGAGAGAGAGAGATCCTTGAAAGAGAGAGAGAGAGAGATCCTTGAAAGAGAGAGAGAGAGAGATCCTTGAGAGAGAGAGAGAGAGATCCTTGAGAGAGAGAGAGAGAGATCCTTGAGAGAGAGAGAGAGAGATCCTTGAGAGAGAGAGAGAGAGATCCTTGAGAGAGAGAGAGAGAGATCCTTGAGAGAGAGAGAGAGAGATCCTTGAGAGAGAGAGAGAGAGATCCTTGAGAGAGAGAGAGAGAGATCCTTGAGAGAGAGAGAGAGAGAGATCCTTGAGAGAGAGAGAGAGAGATCCTTGAGAGAGAGAGAGAGAGATCCTTGAGAGAGAGAGAGAGAGATCCTTGAGAGAGAGAGAGAGAGATCCTTGAGAGAGAGAGAGAGAGATCCTTGATAGAGAGAGAGAGAGATCCTTGAGAGAGAGAGAGAGAGAGAAAGAGAGAGATCCTTGAGAGAAGAGAGAGAGAGAAGAGAGAGAGAGAAGAGAGAGAGAGAGAGAGAGAGAGAGAGAGAGAGAGAGAGAGAGAGAGAGAGAGAGAGAGAGAAAGAGAAAGAGAAAGAGAAAGAGAAAGAGAGAGAGAGAGAGAGAGAGATCCTTGAGAGAGAGAGATCCTTGAGAGAGAGAGAAAGAGAGAGATCCTTGAGAGAGAGAGAAAGAGAGAGATCCGTGAGAGAGAGAGAAAGAGAGAGATCCTTGAGAGAGAGAGAAAGAGAGAGATCCTTGAGAGAGAGAAAGAGAGAGATCCTTGAGAGAGAGAGAAAGAGAGAGATCCTTGAGAGAGAGAGAGAGAGAGAGAGAGAGAGAGAGAGAGAGAGAGAGAGAGAGAGAGAGAGAGAGAGAGAGAGAGAGAGAGAGAGAGATCCTTGAGAGAGAGAGAGAGAGAGAGATCCTTGAGAGAGAGAGAGAGAGAGAGATCCTTGAGAGAGAGAGAGAGAGAGAGAGAGAGAGAGAGAGAGAGAGAGAGAGAGAGAGAGAGAGAGAGAGAGAGAGAGAGAGATCCTTGAGAGAGAGAGAGAGAGAGAGATCCTTGAGAGAGAGAGAGAGAGAGAGATCCTTGAGAGAGAGAGAGAGAGAGAGATCCTTGAGAGAGAGAGAGAGAGAGAGATCCTTGAGAGAGAGAGAGAGAGAGAGATCCTTGAGAGAGAGAGAGAGATCCTTGAGAGAGAGAGAGTGAGAGAGAGAGAGAGAGAGAGAGAGAGAGAGAGAGAGAGAGAGAGAGAGAGAGAGAGAGAGAGAGAGAGAGAGTTAAAGTTTAGTTTTGATTCCATTTGTAACAATGGATATTCTTGGTGTGACATACTGTCTGTTTCATTTTGCTTCTAAACTATCCCCTGTGTGCAAGGAATGGCCGGGGTTACCATCCACTGGCGGCGAGGGATTCGAACGCAGGTCAGCAAGATTGCTAGACGAGAACGCTACCGCTGCACCACACAGCACACTAGAGAGAGAGATCCTTGAGAGAGAGAGAGAGAGAGAGAGAGAGAGAGAGAGAGAGAGAGAGAGAGAGAGAGAGAGAGAGAGAGATCCTTGAGAGAGAGAGAAAGAGAGAGATCCTTGAGAGAGAGAGAAAGAGAGAGATCCTTGAGAGAGAGAGAGAGAGATCCTTGAGAGAGAGAGAGAGAGATCCTTGAGAGAAAGAGAAAGAGAAAGAGAGAGAGAGAGAGAGAGAGAGAGAGAGAGAGAGAGAGAGAGAGAGAGAGAGAGAGAGAGAGAGAGAGAGATAGATAGAGAGAGAGATCCTTACAACTCTTGCTCTAATTCTAAAATAACCACAAGACAAATTTACACTTGCCTTCTTGCCTGTGAATTTGTTGTACGAATGCTCCAAGTTAAAGTGCTGCATCAGGTTGGTAGCACCTGTGAGCTCATTCTCTGTTGCTGGGTCCTGCAATTAAAAAAGGAATAAATTAGATAAAATAATAATCATGAATATCCTTCTAAATCTTTCATTTTTTTTGTATTTTCACAGTTAGCAATTACTAACGAATTAGTTATACTAATATTGCAGCTTTCTCACAAAAGCCTTTAAAAAAATAAAAATAAAAAATTACTATAGTTTATTCCTTATGAATACACATCTCAATTTTTTTATATTTGGATAGATACCATTTTGTTATTTCTATTATTCTTAGTACCTTAATAAAATCACCATAATCATAAAACCAATAATAAGTACTAAAATCAATAACAATAAATAAAAGAAGAAGAAAAAATAAAAAAATCACACAAACTCAAGGAAGGGGAAAGACTGAGCAATTGTAAAGCCATCAACAAAACCTGTGGACAGAACATAAACTCGTTGGTAATTGTTTGGAATGTCTTTGCATGACTGTTCGCAATGATAGTGTTATTGATGCATTCCTCAACCCATCTACTACCCATGTATGTAACACATTTGCCACAGAACCTCCCCAAACCCGCCCATTCTTGGCCCTGATGGCATGAAAGGTACCAGGAAAACTTAAGGATTAAATATAAATACTATACACAAAACATATCACTATAATAATAATATGGCCAAAATATGTCACTATACTGTCTAATGATGGGTGCTGTGCCCCTAAGACCACTTGGGAGGCTAGTGCTCCCTAATCCCTGTCCTTGAAGAGAAAGAATTCTCCATGCATTAACGGCAGGATAAAAGCGTATGAGCAACTGCAGGAGCTCCTAATGTCGAGTCTGTCCTATGCTTTATCCTGCTGTATATGTGTATTGGATTCGTTGTTGTCAAGGGTGAGGGTTATGGGGCAGTAGCCCCCCTTTAGGGTGGTCTTGTACTTTATTCATATTCTACCTACAATTTCCCTGGCACCATTTATGCCCTCCCCTGCTGTGGGGGACAAGATTTGGGCATTGGGGTGTTGGTTCCGCAACATAATTTCTCTATATATACGGGTAGTAGACTATTGTCGTGATCAGTCATGTGAAGATATTCTGAATATTTACTATTTAGTTTACACATAGCTGGGTCTAGCAGCTGTAAGTCATCAATGAGGCAGTTATTAGACTTATCTTACCTCGCCCTATTCTTTGAAATTTCATGAAGAAAATTTGATATTGATATTTTTGGTAATTTTTCAGAATACCTTTGCACACCTGAACATTATGATTTTAGTATTGATGGATTCCTGTCACTCTCTGTTACCTAAATATATAGAAAGTATGCTGCAAAAAAAACCCATTAGTGGAAATCTTAGCCCAAATAGCAGGGGAGGGCATAAAAGGTACCAGAGAAATTGCAGGTTTAAATATAAATAATCTACACCGAATCAGTCACTATATGTCAAATGCAGGGCACTGTGCCCCCTATCACCAGCCCCCCTATCACCAGCCCCCCCAACACCTGCCCAGGAAGAATTCTCTAGTTATTCACAGCAGAATAGAGCGTACGACCTACATGCAGGAGTGCCTGATGCCGAGTCTGTTCGACGCTCTCTCTTTCAGTGAATATATGGAGGATTCTTTGTTTTCTTTGGGTATTGCAGGGCAAGCAGTCCCCCGGATTAGACAATAAAATGGCTGGGTAATTGTTACCGAGAACGTCGCTCCCTCTCAGCGATTAAGTTTCAAAATCAGATTTTTTGTTTGTTCCCTCTATTAAACGATCTTGGGGGATGCGTGGGGAACCGGGGATTGAGGGGGGGGGGGGGGGATGGATGGCACTTGATGTCAATAGGAACTTGCAGAAATTGAAGAAAGTGATTTAAGAAACGTTAAAAAGTCAATTTTTCGAAAACCCGAGCCAAATTTCTGTCCCGAAAAGCACAAAAAACGAAGGAAATCGGCCAGTGAAACTCTACGGACGCCCCCGCCATCTTTAAAAGTCTACGGATTGACGCCAATTTTCGAAAAACTCTACGGGAATCAAACCCAATGCTCGGTAAAAATTTACGGGATTTCACATAATCCAGATCCCCTGTGGTAATTGTACAATGCGTTCTGACCAATAAACCAACCTAATCTTAATTCTGTGGCTTTTATACACTACGATCTATATATTCCCTCCCCGTGGTATTATATGCGCCTAGCCAGGGGGATACGCTCCCTGGACCCCTAGTAATATAAAAACCTAACCTAACCTAACCTAGCCTAGCCTAGCCTAGCCTAACCTAACCTTGCATAACCTAAGTTAGCCTAGCCTAGCCAAATTATATGCGCCTAGTCAGTTATTGTGCAACATAGTGTAAATAATTACCAAAGCACATAAAAGAAGTATATTAAAAGTAAAACAATTCATTAAATACATGAATTCGGAAAAACAGACTCTGGTAATTACATAATAATCGTTTTCACAAGCGCGTAGTAATACATGGACTACTTCATAGATCGCAATAATGAGTTACGCGTCACATTTGTTTTGGTCCTGGCAAGGTAAACATGGATGGGGACATGCAGAGCCTATTTTTGTCATTTCCCGGGAAATATGAGGCCGCTGCAGATTTAGTTGTATTGATTCCTACACTATTTTTTATTATGCTCTACAATATGGCAATGTCCATTTTGCTCTACCTCCGTGTGTCGCTCTCGGTAACATTAACTAATGGCTGATTCTGTGCATATAAATTTTTTTTTTTTACACCAGAATTTCCCTTGGCACCTTTCTTTCCCTCCCCTGCTATTAGGGCTAAGAATGTTGAGGTTTGGGGGGGTCTGCAGCGTAATTCCTGCATATATGTATAATAGACAGTGAAATGAAAACATTGATACCAAAATCGTCCTGACTGGTTATGCGAAGGTATTGTGAGAAATTACCATATTTTCAAAACTTTCCTTATTTTTGATAATGTTACAATGATAATAATGACAATAATGATAACAATGTTAACTGATACATTTTCTCTCAGAAAATAAAAGACTTGGTAAATAGCGGAGATCATTTAGACGGACTGCATGTACCCAGCCACTAATTCTCAAGCAATAGCATTCCAATATCACCCTAATCCTATTTTGTATTTTTACTAGAAAATACATTAACCCCTTGGTGATGGGTGAAGAATCAATGGCAACGCACTGACTTTTGAGTGTGGGAGTGATTTGGTACATTGAGCCGAATCACCGGCTCGTTGCGCTTTGGCACGTCACCGTGGCGTACAGCAGCACGCCACATTTTGAGCGGTTTGTTTTGATGTCTTTAGACCTGACCCATCGTTAAGGGGTTAACCCATCCATAACCTCCAAGTGAAAAACACTTATTTCTGTGTAAGTGCCATAACAGCAACTGTCTGTTACTGGGGACTCATATGTGAGGCACACGCAGCAACGGACTCAATTGGAACGTAAGCCAAGAACTCAAGTATCTAGCTACAGCCCATATTCTGGCAGTCTCAAGCTTTCAAAATCAGATGCAAATTTGTCCTGCTGCAAGAGTGCTTGATAATTCAGCTCATCTAACCACAAACTCTATCTTGCCAGCTTATATGCGGCATAGGTTTACTAGCTTTTGCGAAAGCGTGAAGTTTACAATCCACTCATCACTTGCTGGGGTGCTTTTCTGGAAAATTACAAGCTTTAACTAAACGAGCAAGATATCTTGTGTTTTCTGATAGCCTAATGTTGTGAATTTGGGCAGCAGAGGATACATGCAACACCCTCCAGGCAAAATTATAGAGGATTCCTAATTTTGGTCTCCTGCCTACAGCAACTAATCGAAAGCAAATCCTACAAGAAACCCAGCTGCATTATAGACACCCCCATACCCCGTGGCGCACATCCGAAAAAGCTTCCTCCAGCGAACTTTAGCTTCTCTAACCTTCATCAAGTAGAAGGGCCCAGAATGGACCACCGCGGGATGTTTTCCAGCTGATATCGTCATTTTCAAGGTCCCCGTGGAGTCATTTCTCGAGAGGTTTGGAGTGGCCATGGGGGACCTGGAACCACGAGGGGACGACTTGGGTGAAAACGAAGCGTCCACTTTTCTGGTTAATTCATTCATGTCGTCGCCTCACACGGCCTCTGCCATCGCCCTCAGCCGCACGATCGCTGCCGCCGACCCCCCCGCGCGCTCTCGGGGAATTATATCTTGCTTTTTTCGGAGGAAGAGTGCTTACTAAAGGTTCGGGGTTCTTATAGCGCATAGAATATGTTGATAGAGTTGTAAAATTATCTGCAAAAGAATTTAGATATATAAATAACAAAATTCAAATTTACTCATGAAGCTGTGTCTACATTCTACAAGGAAAAAATAAGTTAACCCTTATTCCACCAATGTTCTTTGTAATTAAGCAATCTGTATACAATATATAATAATATAAAAGCCAATCTAGTTACAAAGGCAAAAGAAAATACTTGAAGTTAAAAATCCTGATTTCCAGCCTGCGCTTTCTCTGTTTATTGTTGTCAAACGTCAAGTCGAAAGAGTAACTGAACAGTTGCCAGTTAGTGTTATAAATCCCAATAGCCAGCGCCATCTACTTTATGAATTTTGCATTCCTTTGTATTGCGAATCTAGTTAGTTTGTAATGTCTCGGCTGATTATCCAGTCACCCTTATGGTCAGGCATGTTAACTATATATATATATATATATATATATATATATATATATATATATTATTTTGTCTGATGCACTTGGGTTAGAAAATCTAAAGCTATTTAAACTCACATACTATCTAATCTCTCTCTCTCTCTCTTTCTCTCTCTCTCTATATCTCTATCTCTCTCTCTCTCTCTCTCTCTCTCTCTCTCTCTCTTTCTCTCTTTCTCTTTTGTGTGTGAGCGTGTGTAATTTTCTACTCGTTTTCTTGGATAGTGAAAACAATAAAATAGTTACTGCGCTAAACTTTTACATTTTCTTTTATAAACTTTGGTTTCATTTTCTGTAGATAATCACGTGGGGAACTACACTGTTTTTATTTCTCATTTATTTTATACATGTTTTATTGTTTGTTTGTTTAGACATTCGCAAAATGTATGTTTCAGAATCTTATTTATTTATTTGTACGGATATCCTTTCTTTTCTTCTACGTGTTTTCTCTGCGGGGTCGACGGTGCGGATCACATTCCGCTCTCTTCTGTTCATCGCGTTTTCTTCTTTTCTTTCTGTTGCTCTAAGGCAGTTGTTCTTCACCTGAGGGCGCGCCGTATTAGGCTGGGCTTCAGCATTTTCCAAAGCCCTTTTGCAAACCCTTGGAAAAAAGGCAGTCATTTCCCTAATTATCTTTGTTATTCTCTTAACGAGAGCACATAATAGAAAGATTAATTATAATGACACTAATCGATACTCATTAAGAAGACTAACAAAACATACTTATAATTTTCATTAAAATCTGTGAGGGAATCTGGGAATTTCATTTACAGATGCAAGGGAGGGGTAGGGGAAGGACAAATTCCTAAAGAGGGGTATGGTATAGTTAAAAGGTTAAGAACCACTGCTCTAAGGTCTTCATGGATGCAATCTTCCTCTCTTCTCTTTGGTCTGCCCCTCTTTTTCTGTCCGACCTTCATCCTTCTAATTCTCTTCCCTACATAACCCTCGCCTCTCCTCAATACGTGCCCTAGCTATCTTAGCCTCATTTCTCTCAATTTAATACTCATTTCTTCAACTGCGACTTCCTTTCGTATCATTTCGTTCCTGATTTTGTCTAAGCTTGTCTTTACTAGCGAGTACCTTAGTATCCTCATCTCGCTACCTCTATTTTGCTCTCCTGTTTTGTTTATTTTTGTCACTCCCACCGTCTCCATTTCATATAACATCGCCGGTCTCACTGCCGTCTCGTACCTCTTTCTTTTCACTTTAGGTACGTTCTTGTTGCACAAGATGCCTGTTACTTTCTTCCGTACTCCCAGGCCTTCTTGGATCCTCTTCGTCCTCTGTCACTCTGTATAGCTTATTGCCTTCTAACTTCACCTCGCGCGCCATTCTAGGGTCTCCCATGAATACATGCTCTGTTTTCGTTCAGCTTACTCGATCTTCCGTAGCCACTTTAAACTCTTCCAGTCTCGCCTCCACCTCTTCCTTCGTTTCACCACTCAACACATCATCGGCAAACAACATATCCCATGCCCGTTAAAGTCTATCAAAATGGCAAACAGGAATGAGCTGATTGTTGACTCCTGGTGTAAACCAACAGTAACTTCAAAATCACATGAGGTTCCGCGGCACATCGCACCCTCGTTTTGCTATTTAGATACATGTCTTGTATGAGGCGAATATACTTTTCACCCGCCTCTTTCAGTCGTAAACAGTTCCAAACGTCCACTCTGGGCACCCTGTAGAAGGCTTTCTCAATCTATGAACACACAATACAGCTCTTTCTGGCCTTCTCTGTATTTCTCCACTAGTTGACGCTCTGCAAAAAAAGGCGTCGGTGGTACACCTGCCGGGCATAAAACCAAACTGCTGTTCCGATATTGACACCTTTTCGCTCACAGTCACCTGCCTGTCATTCTTTCTCATATCATCAAGGTATGTGAAGTTCAGTTTGATTACTCTATAACTGGTACAATTCTGTATGGCCCCTTCGTTCTTAGATATAGGGATCAATGTGCTGCTTCTCCATTCTTCTAGCATTTCTTCCTTTTCCATAACATTTGTAAACACCGCTGTCAAGCAGTCGGTCCCAGTGCTGCCAAAGACTTTCCATGCCTCTACTAGTATGTTGTCTGGACCTACTGCTTTTCCACACTCCATCTTTTGCAATGCTTTTGCCACTACCTCTTCCGCGATCTATTCCACATGTGTATCTCCTCTTGGTGATACTGTTCTCTCTACTCTCTTATTTTACACATTCACGAGCTGTTCGAAATAGGATCTCCATCTCTCCTTTATTTCCTTGTCCTTTGTCAGTGGTTGACCCTCACTATCTTTCACCTGTTTCGCTTG
>NC_061847.1:20947098-20959598 GCF_019202785.1 Penaeus chinensis | reverse complement strand
GTGTGTGTTTGTATATGGGTTTGCTAACGCATGCTCACGGACGTACGCACACACACATCACATAAATACACATTTACAAATATATTCATCTCTTTTCCGGAGGTAGACAAACCAGCTCAAACTAAAATACAACTCTCACATGTACTGCTTATCTGTGTGAAGACATCTACATCAGTAAGGACAAGGGAGTGAAGCTCAAACAACGAACGCGATGTAAAGTGCCACCAATAAAGTGAAAAACGAGAAGACTTAGAGGTATTAGCATCCTTATATTATCATTATTATTAATATCATTATCATTAGCATTTACGTTTCATTTGAATTATGCCTTTGTAGGGAGACTAACAGTTGCGGGAGAACAGAGTTGATTGTGATAAAAGTAGAACAGATATGAATGTGAATGAATAGACTTAAAATACAAGAGAGGCAATTGACCTGTTTCGATGCCATGTCTTCAACAGAATTATGCTATAACAATTGCTCTGATATCTCCAGCACTTTCTGTAGTTCCAGGAGAGAGACATATCTGGGGGAAGGCATCAACACATGAGCTAAAAAGGTAAAGCCCCGAACTAAAACTGAGCAAATGACATCAGCATTTCCAGTACTACTGTGAATTGTTGCATAAGAATCTACTCACAACATTCATTCCATATCCATATTTATAGTTAAGTCATTCTTGATAATGCTGATCTGTTATATTTTGAATTTGTAAAGAGGCACTTTAGGTGAAATCTAAGTTATACATATCTTAGACATACACAATAACAAACATAGATAAATAGCAAGGTAAATAAACACAAGATAGATATAGTAACGTATGAATGAAACCGGTTTTTTACTCCGCGACATCCGGTTCGCTTCCCCACAACACCTTCTGAGAACCTTCCTTTCTCGAGCCATATATAAAACCGCCACACCAGCTTCCCGTATCAGTCAGCCTCCAAGCTCTCTCTCGCACACTAAGGTCGCCCATCACATCGTCCTGACACAGCAACATGGCCGCCAACGCTATCGCCCCCATCGTCTACCAGCTGCAGGAAGGTCTTCGCAACGTCGACCTGAGGAGCTTCGTCAACTCCTTCGACCTGAAGGGCTTGGTCAACAAGCTGGACTTCCAGACGGTAGGCCTGGTGGCGCTGGTGGCTGTGGCCGCCGTGTTCCTGTTGGACCTGTTCACCAAGAGCTACGCCCCCTTCGGCAGGAGTCTGGTGTCCTCCGCCGCCCACGCCTGGGATTACGCTGACCAGTGGGGCCTCAGCGAAAGTGTCCGTGGAAGGTAAATGCAGATGTTTGCGAAAACTATCGCAAGTCATTCGTGCACGTCTATATGCCTCTGTACATGAAACATTCGCAAATAATCATGATTCACAAATATTTTAGTATTACCAACTATGCTTGCCAGTGTAAGATGGAATTTGTGTTTATTCTCTTAATTTCTCGACACAGCCGTTCCCTGGAGCCCGTAACGAAGGTCCTGAATGCCCTGGCGGAGGCGGTGAAGAAGTGGGAGGCGCAGGAGGAGAGCACCCTCAGGCATCGCGCGTCTGATCTCCACTGAAAATGAAAAGGTCTTTCAAATAGGGTGACAATCATGACTCTCATGTAAATAAGTAAAAAGTCTGCTTGCGGGCAAGCAAATGACTTTTTCAGCTTTGTCATATCGATCAGTCTCATAACCTGAATGTATTTATTTAATAAAGATTTTGTTTTGTTCTTAGTGATTCAGTCACAGTCCTTAATGTCTGTAACAAAATACCAATGAAACTTGATTAGGCAATGTGTCCACCAGTACACGTACAGATGTATGTATGTATTTATACATATAAATGTATATATATATATATGTATATATGTGTGTGTATGTGTGTGTGTGTGTGTGCGAGCGCGCGTGTGTGTGTCTATATCTATCTATCCATCTGTATATCTATCTTTATATCTACACACACACACACACACACACACACACACACACACAACACAACACACACATATCTATATATAAATATATATATGTGTGTGTATCTGTGTATCTATCTATCTATATCTATATATGCACACACACACACACACACACACACACACGACACACATATTCATACACACACATAAATATATATATGTATAAATGTATATATATATATATATGTGTGTGTGTGTGTGTGTGTGTGTGTGTTTGTGTGAAAAAAGTATCAGATAATCACGGATACGAGTATTTCACCTGCTAGCAAGTTAATATCGGGTATTTACTGCACTTCAATAACAGACAGACGTGAATAGAGAGGTAGGCAAATATAGAAATAGAGAAGTCCAAGGAATGAAGCAGCTTTTCTGTAACTTTGGTGCACGTTATAGTCCTTATACACTATATCAAAGCCGAAATATATTCTCAAAATACTAAAGCGAATAAAACCAATCTTTTCTTTCGAAACTAGAAATTACGAATGGAAGCTGAACGTAATCCTAGGAAAAGGTTAGCACTATCTTGTGTTTGGCAGCATGGAAAGGGATTCAGGAAGGAGACCCGATTGTTGGAGAGGAACTTTTACAGGAACTTCCTCTTTTATCATTATTATTTTTTTTTTCTCTATAGCGGTCGGGCTTTACGTGTTTCTTAATATTCTGTCCTCGTTTCTGTATACATGAGTGCTTACTTATATTTTATTTATCTATTAATCTACATCTTCCTTCTATATGCAGTCGATAAAATACAAACTTCAATGTCCAGACACGTGGTTGCTAGGTTTCCCGATGCAAGTAAAAGTGAATCTCGTGACGTCATAGTTACGTCAGGAAGAACACTGTTGCCAAGTACTAATTAAACTGTTTAATATGTTCCATCCTGAACAAATCTTCTGGATTTCTTGCTGATCTGACTTCTCAAGCGAGAGTCACTCATTCATAACGAGAAACAGATATGTGATCACGTGATCTCGTGATAGAACAAGCACAATCACACAGTCTCTCTCGGTGTACAGATTCTATAGCACACGATTTCTCACGTTTGGTTAAAGGTGAATTTTCTTCTTAGAATGGAAGTATATATATACATAGATATATATTATATATCTTATCATCATTATTATTATTTCAATATTACCATTATCGTTATCATTAATGATATTGCTAATTATTGTCATTATCTTTATTGTCATTAACCTTTTCATTATTATTACTACTATTATTACTAATATTATTTTTACCATTATTATTATCATTATTACTGGTATCATTATTGTTTTTTTTTTTTTTACTTTTACTTTCAACATTACTTTAAATATTATAATTATCATCATTATTATTGTTATTATCAATATTATTATTTTCATCATTATTATTATTGTTATTATTAGTATTAGTATTAGTCTTATTACTATTTTTATTATTATCATTATCATCATTATCATTATCACTGTCATTATCATTACCATCATTATCCTTGTTAATATTATTATCATCATTATTATCATTATCATTATCATTATTACTGTTATTATTAGTAGTATCATTATTATTACTGTTTCTATTATCATTATTATTACTATTATTGTCATTTTGATCACAATAACTATTATCATAAGTAGTAGTCCCCATTGTAGCAGTAGTAAAGCTACTATCAAAATTATCATAAACATTATGCAATATTTTGCATATATGCAATAAGTAACTAATTATAAAAAAACTAGGAATGTAAAATTTGTTCGTGAATATATACATATATATATATATATACACACTCACACGCACACGCACATACACGCACACACACACGCACACACACACGCACATACACGCACACACACACATACATACATATTTTTATATATATATGCATCTACACATATACATACATATATATACATACATACATACATAAGTACGCATGCACACACACACACACACACATTGCTATTATCATCCTCATTATCATTACTATGATTATTATCACTATTATTTATCATTATGATTATTGGTATCATTACTATCACCATCACTGATGCCATCATCTTATTACCATTAGTTGCATAGATATCATCATTGTCAATATCATCATCAGCAGCATCATTTTTGCTGTTTTCATTATCATCTTTATGATAATCATTATCACCATTCTGAATTAAAAGCGGTGTTTGCTTTAACGGTGCATTTCTTTTTCTAATGAGAATAGTTCAATATCTGTTATTTATTCGCTTATATATTATTTAGAATGGAGTGCGATCCACGAAGAATACCCGGATAATGTAGGAGAAATTAAATATAAACTTACTTTTCACTGAATTTGAAAAGGATTTACACTTTTCTTTAATTACGTCCTCCTTTCTATATTTTTGCGTACCTACAGTTCTTTTTTCTAAAGCAGAATTCCTTGAAGATGCTGACTTGACGCAACAAAAACTGACTTTCATGACGTCATAGTTTACGTCACGAAGAAAGCTGTTGCCAGTTGTTCATTTTCCTGCCTAACGTGCTCTTTCTTGAATGAAATTTTATAGTTTCTTTGTTCATTGTAATTACCAATTGAATTATCAAGTTGAAATCAGTAACAGAAAAACAAATACGTGATCACGTGAGCATGTGACTGGGATTGCCATGAACCAGTGTCTCCCGTTGAACCTCTATTTACTCTCCGTGTTTTCTAAGGTTTTGTGGTAGATGATCATTCACATTTGGTTGAAAGCTTACGCGAAGAAAGAGTGGGAGACATATTTATGAATAGAGGTTCTTTGCAATATTCGGGTTGCATGCCCTTGAAGTAGAAAAAAAAAGAATCTTGAATTCTTATTTTAATTTCACAAATAGTAGTTGTAGCGGTAGAAACAGTGGAAATGTTTTTACCATCACAAAATCAATAGCATTATTATAGTCTTTATATGTGCCATGTGGTAAATGATAAATGTAAACATAGATATTAAAATCGGAATGGATATAAGGCAGAATTTGTTTACTGGCAAACATTTTTTTCCTTTTCAAATGTTGCTGTATTTTGTTACACTTTACACAAGTTTTTTTCTTCTCAACAAAGAACCATTAAGGTATCATGCCACAGACCCGTTCCCCATTGGTACATGGGAACAAATAATGATGAACAAACAAATTATGTACAGTGAAACAAATCTTACCTGAAAAGAAAGAAAAGAAATCTGGGTAAAATAAATGAAAGCTAAGATTTTTTTTACTCTTCTAGTTGACTAATCAGATGTAAAAGGAGATCGATTTAGATAAAAAAATAAATAAATAATAATAATTATAATAACAAATAAATCAATAAAACCCGTTGTAGAATACTAGATAGAACATGCTGAAAAAAACTATCATATCAACTAAGATATTACACTGCATAGCATAAATTGTGATTTAATTGTGGTCCACACCCATGCCACAATTACGATGTCGCCCCTATCGTCTACCAGCTGCAGGAAGGTCTTCGCAACGTCGACCTGAGGAGCTTCGTCAACTCCTTCGACCTGAGGGGCTTGGTCAATAAGCTGGACTTCCAGACGGTGGGCCTGGTGGCGCTGGTGGCTGTGGCCGCCGTGTTCCTGTTGGACCTGTTCATTAAGAGTTACGCCCCCTTCGGCAGGAGTCTGGTGTCCTCTGCCGCCCACGCCTGGGATAACGCTGACCGATAGGGGCCTCAGCGAAAGTGTCCGTGGAATGTGAATACTGTTTTTCTTTTTGTATATGTATATCTTAATCAGTAACGTTTTATCATGTATATAAAAAAAAACTAGCAAATGATCACAGTTCATAAATTCAATGGTATTGCCAACTACATGTCTGAGTCAACAGTAAAGGGACATTCCTTTGGCCTTTGTGCTTTAACTCATTTAACTATTCCGACACAGCCGTTCCCTGGAGCCCGTGACGAAGGTGCTGGACGCCCTAGCGGAGGGGGTGAAACAGTGGGAGGCGCAGGAAGAGGGCCTCGTCAGGCATCGCGCCTCTGAGCTTCATTGAAAATGGATACTGTACAGATGACAGCAATCATGACGCTGTGAAAAAATAAGTACAAAGTGTGCTTGCAGGCAAGCAATTGACTTTCCACATCAGCAATTCTTATCGATTTCTCCAACAATTGTATTTATTGAATAAATATTTATTTACTTACCCCAAGTTACTGTTTCATTTCTTGACGATTTTCATACAGATTGAGTTTCCCTGAAATAATGTATAGAAATTAGAAATGACAGTAGTATTTGACTGTAAAATGAGTGTTCAGTAATCAACACACACAGATATATATATCCATATATATGTGTGTGTCTGTGTGCATAGCATATAAACACACACACACACAGACACACACACACACACACACACACACATATATATATATATATATATATGGATATTTATATCTGAGTGTGAGAGCGCTGCGGTGTTGTTCGTGGAGTCCTCGTCTTGTCTCACTTATATATATTTTGTCGCAGCCGCTATAAGGTATGCTGTACACCCCTTTTCCCTTAAGATATCTCCGATCTGCTTGCCTGAAGCGGTAGCTATCTTCATTGTGTAACCCACCAGGGCCTTCAGGTGTTTTATCATATCCCAGCATCATCTTGGTCTGTTCATGATCCTGTCGACTTTGCGTCGGTGGGTGGGCAAGCCGCGAGGGTAACCGAGGCGTTGGAAGGTGTTACTGCCGTGTTGAATTTCCTTCTCCGGGCTGCAGATTTTAAGCGCTCGAAGGAAAAAAAAAACAAAAAAAACATTGGTCACGCCTCTTTTGGTCCTTTTGTTGTGTGCAGAAAAATAATGTGTAAAATCAGCTTTATTCGTGAGTTTTCTATACACGGAGAACACCGGGGCTTCAGGTCGCCAGTGGATTATAATGTCGAGGAAAGGGAGCTGTTCATCTCTCTCCTCTCTATTGTGAACTGTTTAAACTGTTGCGACGACTATTTGCGATTATAATAAAAATAAGAATGCAAGAATAACTTTGGCGAAAACCTCAAGGCAATACAACCGGATGTTGTACATTAAGAACCTCGATTCATAAATCTGACCCCACCTCTTAACCAAATGATTATTTAACGTAAAACTTCGAAAACCGGAGAGTACATAGGGATTCAAAGGGAGACACTGATTCATGTGTGTGATTACCATGACAATCAATCACAAGTGATCATGTATCTGTTTATCGATGCGAATGAGGGATTCCCAATTGAGAAGTCCCATTGTAATTCCGGTTAACACAGGAACCGTAGGTATTTGTTCAGGATAGAGCATGTTAAGCAGGAAAATTAATAACTGGCAACAGCATTGTTGACGTAACAATGACGTCATGAAAGTTACTTGTACTTTCTTCAGGAAGTCTATATAGTCAAGGGAATTGTGCTTTATGAACTGTGTTAAAAAAAAAAAAAAATTAGCTTAATAGAAAAATTACCTATGAGTATGCACAAAATAAAAATATAATAAGGGGAAAGATAATTAAGAAACGTGTAAATCCTTTTTAAATACAGCGAAAAGAAAGTTTCCACAAAAATTCCTCTACATCGTCCAGGTCTTGTTCCTTTCATTCTAAACAAAAAATAAATAATAAATAAATAAAATATATATAATGATAAAATAAAATAATAATAATCAGCTGCTTCGATTATCATGATCAAATCTTTTACGTGTTTCTCAAGGTTGAGATTTATTTGGTTCAAAAGTTTGAGAAAATATGTCACCTTTTAAATGGTATAGATTTGTTTCATACACAATTAGCCATATATAGAGAAAACTTGTCTTCTTTAAGTGTTCTGTATTTACCTTTCTCTAATCACGTTTCTTTACGAAATGTGTCCATGACATGACCTGGTTGCAGGGAGGGGGGGGGGGAGGGGGGAGGGGGTGGTGGCCGGGTGATGCAAATGCAACCCTCCCCCCCACCAAGATTATATTTGCCACCCTCGATGTTTGGCTTGGCCCCCCCCCCCACCCATGGTCCACGTTTTTAAACTTTTTAAAAACTTAATCACACCTATACAGGTCCTTAGAACAGCTCATTTTCCTAAATTTTAGTTCGCTGCGCTCGCCTACCCAAGAAAAACTTGAAAAGACGCCCCTGCCTGGTTGAAGGGAAGCGTTTTTCTTTCATTGTCTCATTTTCATTTTTTATTCAGTGTGGCACATAACATATTTGCATGGCTAAAAATACATTATATTTGCTGAATATTTACTTAAATGAAATTTGGGTATATAATCAAATATTTTTTTATCGTTATTGCTACTATGATTTTCATCGTCAATACACACTGTCAATATTTTATAGTTATCATCGTTATTTTTGTGGTCCATAAGCATCTATACCATATATTGGCACACACATGTACTATATGTGGTACGTTTTGGCAAAATTGGCTTTAGTAGCATGAATTGTGTTTATAAAAAGTCATTAAGAATGTGGCAATCTAAGAACAGTTTATAATAAATATTTATTCAATAAATACATAGTGCTTGCCTGCAAGCAAATTATGTTTTTTTCTTTCAAATGTTTTCAAGGGATCATGAGAACTGGCATAGGGAAACAATTCTTAATTTTCAGAAAAGACCAGAAGCACGATGCCTGACGACGCCCTCCTCCGGCGCCTCCCACTTCTTCACCGCCTCCGCCAGGGCGTCCAGGACCTTCTTCACGGGCTCCAGGGAACGGCTGCGTCGGAGTATTGAGAAATTAAAATACAAAGTCCAAAGGAATATCCCTTTACTGATACCTGAAACATATAGTTGTCACTACAAAGTTATGACATGTGATGATTTAAATAACGTTTTGTGTATATGTGACAGATATCAAACATTACTGATTAAGATAATGAAAAAGACATGCAGTAGTGCAACGTCCGACGCAATATCAGTACTCACCTTCCACGGACACTTTCGCTGAGGCCCCACTGGTCAGCGTTATCCCAGGCGTGGGCGGCGGAGGACACCAGACTCCTGCCGAAGGGGGCGTAGCTCTTGGTGAACAGGTCCAACAGGAACACGGCGGCCACAGCCACCAGCGCCACCAGGCCCACCGTCTGGAAGTCCAGCTTATTGACCAAGCCCTTCAGGTCGAAGGAGTTGACGAAGCTCCTCAGGTCGACGTTGCGAAGACCTTCCTGCAGCTGGTAGACGATGGGGGCGATAGCGTTGGCGGCCATATTGTTGTATCAGGACGATGTGATGGGCGACCTTAGTGTGCGAGAGAGAGCTTGGAGGCAGACTGATACGGGAAGCTGGTGTGGCGGTCTTATATATGGCTCGAGAAAGGAAGGTTCTCAGAAGGTGTTGTGAGGAAGCGAACCGGATGTCGCGGAGTAAAAACCTGTTTCATTCATGTCTTCGCTGTCTGCCCTCCGCTTTATTTGTGTGCAGTTTATTGCTGGCTACCTAAACAACATGTTATCCCATGTATTTTATTATTATTATTATTATTATTATTATTATTATTATTATTATTATTATTATTATTATTAGTAGTAGTAGTATCATTATTATTATTATTTTAAATATATCTCAAGAAATTTCCTATAGCTGTAATTGAGGGAGTAGTGACATTAATACGAACATTTTACAGTTACAGTATGTAATAATAATAAATCTCTATTAATATCATTCTTCGTGGGTACAAACTGAAATTTTCAATGAATTTAAGCGAGTATTCAGCTTTACATCGAAACAAATGGTTTGAGAAGAAAATATATGAAAGTTTATTATCATTATTATTGTTAATAATGACACGATCATTAACAATATGATAGTAACAATAGCATTAGCAATAACGATGATTATAATGATGGTAATGACAATTGTAATAATAATGATGATAATCGTGATAACATAATATTTATATTATTACTATCAACCTTTACTTTCATTATTATTATTATTATTATTATTATTATTATTATTATTATTATTATTATTATTATTTTAGCATTATAACTCATTATTATATTTACAATTTTTTTAACATTACTATTATTATAATGAAAATGATAACAATGATAATGATGATAAATAAATAAAAATGATAACAATGTTAATAATAATAATAATAATAATAATAATAATAATAACAATGATAATAATGATAATGATAATAATGATAATAATAAAAAAATAATAATGATGATAATGATAATAATAATAAAAAAATATAACAACAATAATGATGCTATTAATAATAATGATGATGATATAATAAAAATAATGATAGTGATGATGATGATAATGACAATCCTAACAGCAACAACAACAAAGATGATGAAGATAATGATAATAATGATTATAATAACAACAATAATAATAATAATATTAATAATAATAATAATAATTAAGACAGTAACACTAGTAATAATAATAATGATAATAATAATAATAATAGTGATACTTATAGCAATGATAAAAAATTATGATAAAAAAAATAATAATATAACAATAATAATGATAATAATAATAGTATAATAATAATAATAATGATAATGATAATATTAATAATAAGACAATCATTGAGACAGTAACACTAGCAATAGTAATAATAATAATAATAATAATAATAATAATAATGATAATAATAATAATAATAATAATAACAATAATAATAAGGGTAATGATGATGATAATTATGATAATAATAATAGTTATAATAATGATAACAATAACAATAATCATAACAACAACAATGATTATTATTTTTATTAATATTATTGTTATTATTATTATTATTATTATTATTATTATTATTATTATTATTATTATCATTGTTATTATTATTGTAACAACAAAAACAATAATAATAAAGGATAATAATAATGATAGTAATGTGATAGTAATAACAATAATCATAGAAAAAAGAGATGATAATGATAAAGATAATGATAGAGTCAGTGACATTAATAATAATGTTAATGGCAAAAATAATTATCATAATGATAATAATAATGACAATGACAATATTTAAGGTGATAGTAATTTTCATTCATCAATTTCATCCTCCTTATAAACCGAAAATACCCATTTAACCGAACGTGGAAAGTCGTATACCATAGAATCTGTACAAAGGCAACTGAGTAGTATATAGAGGGAAAAGCGTAGAGAGAGAAGTGATCGTGATTGTTCTATCACAAGATCACGTAATCACATGTCTGTGTATCGTTACGAATGAATGACTCTCGCTTAAGATCAGATCTAAAGAAGCAAGAAATCGAGTTTTTTTTTTCAGGATGGAGCATATTGAACAGGATAACTAGTACCTGGCAACTGTGTACTTCTTGACGTAACTATGACGTCACGAGACTCACTTTCGCTTTCATCGGGAAGCCTAGCAACCACGCGTCTGGACACTGAAGTTTGTGCTTTATATTGACGTATATTGTGTATACTAACGAAAAAGGTAGATTAATAGATAGACAGATTATAAGTACAAACTATAGAAACGAGGACAAATATGCAGAAGCGTGTAAAGCCATTCTATAATAAAATAATAAAACAAAACAAAAAAACGGAGAGGAAGTTCCCACAAAAGTTCCTCTCCAACATCCGGGTCTCCTTCCTGAATCCCTTTCCATTCTGCCAAACACAAGAGAATGCCAACCTTTCCCGGGATTCCGTTGAGCTTTCATTCGTATTTCCTAAGTTCAAGATTTTATTCGGTTACTACAAAGTCTGCCAAAGTTGTAGAAAACCTGCTTCATTCCTTCGTGTTCTCTAGTGGTCTTTGTTTACCTGCCTCTTAATCCAGTGAAATGCAGTAAATACCTGGTATTTACTTGCTAGCAGGAAGAAATATTCATATCTGTGAATGTTTGATACCTTTTAATAAATAAATATATATATATATATATATATTCACACACACACAAACACACACACTCACGCGCACACACACACATGTATATATATATGTATATATTTATCTATTTATAGATATAGACAGATAGATAGATTTTTCGTGTGTGGGGGGGGGGGGGCAAGGTTGGGTAGGCGTGCCGAGCGGAAAAAAAGCCATTCTAGGGCCATTTAAAGCTTTAACCGGACCTATATACTTGTAATTTATATATATAAAAGAATGTGACCTTTGGGCGGGGCATGCCAGGCCTTAAGGGGTTTAAACAGAGTCTTGGGAGAGGCAGTTACCTCCCCCAGCCCCCCAGTTGACGCCCCTGGATAGATATGGGTATGTACACATACACATATCTATCTATCTACACACACATACATACAAGTGTAATACATGCACATATCGGTATGTGCGTAGAAATGTACTGTTTAACACTTCTTTTATAATCAAATGTCACTGGTATTTTGTTATATAGGTTACAGTCTGTCGGTATCATTGAGAACGGAACCAAATATATATTTATTCAGCAAATATATTTAGGTTTCGAGACTAATTGAACTTACAGAGCTGAAACGTCATCTGCAAGCCTACAAGCAGACTTTATACTCATTTACATGGCAACGAGTCATGTGTGTCATCCTATTTAAAAGACTTTTCCAATTTCAATAAAGTCAGAAGCTCGATGCCT
>NC_061847.1:20904598-20944598 GCF_019202785.1 Penaeus chinensis | reverse complement strand
AGGTATTTGTTCAGGATAGAGCATGTTAAGCAGGAAAATTAATAACTGGCAACAGCATTGTTGACGTAACAATGACGTCATGAAAGTTACTTGTACTTTCTTCAGGAAGTCTATATAGTCAAGGGAATTGTGCTTTATGAACTGTGTTAAAAAAAAAAAAAAAATAGCTTAATAGAAAAATTACCTATGAGTATGCACAAAATAAAAATATAATAAGGGGAAAGATAATTAAGAAACGTGTAAATCCTTTTTAAATACAGCGAAAAGAAAGTTTCCACAAAAATTCCTCTACATCGTCCAGGTCTTGTTCCTTTCATTCTAAACAAAAAATCAATAATAAATAAATAAAATATATATAATGATAAAATAAAATAATAATAATCAGCTGCTTCGATTATCATGATCAAATCTTTTACGTGTTTCTCAAGGTTGAGATTTATTCGGTTCAAAAGTTTGAGAAAATATGTCACCTTTTAAATGGTATAGATTTGTTTCATACACAATTAGCCATATATAGAGAAAACTTGTCTTCTTTAAGTGTTCTGTATTTACCTTTCTCTCTAATCATGTTTCTTTACGAAATGTGTCCATGACATGACCTGGTTGCAGGGAGGGGGGGGGGGGGGGGGGGGGGGGGGGGGGTGGTGGCCGGGTGATGCAAATGCAACCCCCCCCCCTACCAAGATTATATTTGCCACCCTCGATGTTTGGCTTGCCCCCCCCCCCCCCCACCCATGGTCCACGTTTTTAAACTTTTTAAAAACTTAATCACACCTATACAGGTCCTTAGAACAGCTCATTTTCCTAAATTTTAGTTCGCTGCGCTCGCCTACCCAAGAAAAACTTGAAAAGACGCCCCTGCCTGGTTGAAGGGAAGCGTTTTTCTTTCATTGTCTCATTTTCATTTTTTATTCAGTGTGGCACATAACATATTTGCGTGGCTAAAAATACATTATATTTGCTGAATATTTACTTAAATGAAATTTGGGTATATAATCAAATATTTTTTTATCGTTATTGCTACTATGATTTTCATCGTCAATACACACTGTCAATATTTTATAGTTATCATCGTTATTTTTGTGGTCCATACGCATCTATACCATATATTGGCACACACATGTACTATATGTGGTACGTTTTGGCAAAATTGGCTTTAGTAGTATGAATTGTATTTTTTTAGGTAAACTATGTTTATAAAAAGTCATTAAGAATGTGACAATCTAAGAACAGTTTATAATAAATATTTATTCAATAAATACATAGTGCTTGCCTGCAAGCACATTATATTTTCTTTTTTTTTCAAATGTTTTCAAGGGATCATGATAACTGGCAGATGTAAAGAATTCTTAATTTTCAGTGAAGAGCAGAAGCGCGATGCCTAACGACGCCCTCCTCCGGCGCCTCCCACTTCTTCACCGCCTCCGCCAGGGCGTCCAGGACCTTCTTCACGGGCTCCAGGGAACGGCTGCGTCGGAGTATTGAGAAATTAAAATACAAAGTCCAAAGGAATAGCCCTTTACTGATACCTAAAACATATAGTTGTCACTACCAACAATTTTATGAAATGTGATGATTTAAATAAGGTTTTGTGTACACATGACAGATTTCAAGAATTACTGATTAAGATAATGAAAAAGACATGCAACAGTGCAACGTCCGACGCAATATCAGTACTCACCTTCCACGGACACTTTCGCTGAGGCCCCACCGGTCAGCGTTATCCCAGGCGTGGGCGGCAGAGGACACCAGACTCCTGCCGAAGGTGGGCGTTGCTCTTGGTATGAAAAGGTCCATCAGGTACCACGGCGGCCCACAAGCCACCTGCCGCCACCAGGCCCCACCGGCTGGATGTCTCCAGCGTATTGACAACGCCCCTTCAGGTGGTCGAAGGAGTCTACGAAACTCCTCAGCGGTTGTCGACGTTGCGAAGACCTTCCTGCAGCTGGTAGACGATGGGGGCGATAGCGTTGGCGGCCATATTGTTGTATCAGGACGATGTGATGGGCGACCTTAGTGTGCGAGAGAGAGCTTGGAGCAGACTGATACGGGAAGCTGGTGTGGCGGTCTTATATATGGCTCGAGAAAGGAAGGTTCTCAGAAGGTGTTGTGAGGAAGCGAACCGGATGATGCGGGGTAATTTAATTAACCGGGTTCATTCATGGAATCCCTGTCTGCCCTTGGCTTTATTTGTGTGTGTAGTTTATTGCTGGCTATCTAAAGAGCATGTTATCCATGTAATTTATTATTATTTTTATTATTATTATTATCATTATTATTATTATTATCATTATTATTATTATTATTATTTTATTAGTAGTAGTAGTATCATTATTATTATTTTCATCATTATTATTATTATTATTTTAAATATATCTCAAGAAATTTCCTTATTGCTGTAAATTTGAGCTAGTAGTGTCTTTATTCGAACAATTTTACAGTTTCGGTATTATTGTAATAATTATAAAATTATATTAATGTAATTTTTCGTGGTACAAACTGAAATTTTTAATGAATTTAAGCGAGTATTCAGCTTTACATCGAAACAAATGGTTTGAGAAGAAAATATATGAAAGTTTATTATCATTATTATTGTTAATAATGACACGATCATTAACTATATGATTGTATCTATAGCATTAGCAATAACGATGATTATAATGGTGGTAATGGCAATTGTAATAATAATGATGATAATTGTGATAACATAATATCTATATTATTACTATCAAACTTTGCTTTCATTATTATTATTATTTTATTTTTATTATTATTATTATTATTATTATTTTTATTATTATTATCATTATTATTATTTTTATTATTATTATTATTTTTATTATTATCATTATTATTATTGTAACAACAAAAACAATAATAATAATGATAATAATGATAATGATGATAAATAAATAAAAATGATAACAATGTTAATAATAATAATAATAATAATATAATAATAATAATAACAATGATAATAATGATAATAATAATAATGATAATAATAAAAAAATAATAATGATGATAATGATAATAATAATAAAAAAATATAACAACAATAATGATGCTATTAATAATAATGATGATGATATAATAAAAATAATGATAGTGATGATGATGATATTGACAATCCTAACAGCAACAACAACAAAGATGATGAAGATAATGATAATAATGATTATAATAACAACAATAATAATCATAATATTAATAATAATAATAATAATTAAGACAGTAACTCAGTTATTAATAATAATAATATAATAATAATAATAATAATTATAATAATGATAATAATAATAATGATAATAATAATAATAATAATAACAATAATAATGATAATAATAATAATAATAATAATAATAATGATAATGATAATAATAATAGTAATAATGACAATAACAATAATAGTAATAATGACAATAACAATAATAGTAATAATAATAATAATATTAATAATAATAATAATAATAATAATAATTAATAATGAATAATAACAATAATAATAAGGGTAATGATGATGATAATTATGATAATAATAATAATTATAATAATGATAACAATAACAAAAATCATAACAACAACAATGATCATTATTTTTATTATTATTATTATTATTGTTATTATTATTATTATTATTATCATTATTATTATTTTTATTATCATTATTATTATTGTAACAACAAAAACAATAATAATAAATGGTAATTATAATGATTAGATAATGTGATAATTATAACAATTATCCTTGTTAATAGACGTGATAATGGATAATATTGTTACTGGTCGGTGACATTAATAATAATGTTAATAACAAAATAATTATCATAATGATAATAATAATGACTTTAACTATAGTGAAAGTGGTTGTATGTTAATTGTCTTTATCAAATTTCACACCTCCTTTTAAACCGAAAATGCCCATTTAACGAACGTGGAAAGTCGTATACCATAGAATATGTAGAAAGGCAACGGAGTAGTACATAGAGGCAAATGCGTAGAGAGAGATGTGTGAGCGTGATTGTTCTAACACAAGATCACGTGCATCACATGTCTGGGTATCGTTCCGAATGAATGACTCTCGCTTCAGATCAGATCTTTAGAAACAAGAATTCCAGAAGGTTTTTCTAGGATGGAGCATTTTTGAACCGGATATTAGTTAACTGGCAACTGTGTTCTCTTGACGTAACTATGACGTCACGAGACTCACTTTCGCTTTCATCGGAAAAAGCCTTGATATCCACGGCGTTCTGTACTCTCATGAAGTTTGTGCTTTTATATTGGCGTATATTGTGTATACTGACGAAAAAGGTAGATTAATAGATAGACAGATTATAAGAACAAACTATAGAAAACGCAGGACAAAATTTTCAGTAGCGTGTTGTAATCGCATTCTTTTAATAATAATAATAAAACAAAACAAAAAAACGGAGAGGAAGTTCCCACAAAAGTTCTACTCTCCAAACATCCGGGTCTCCTTCTGAATCCCTTTCCATTTTGCCAAACACAGACACAAGAGAATGCCAACCTTTCCGGGATTCCGTTGAGTTTCTTCGTATTTCCTAAGTTCAAGATTTTATTCGGATACTACAAAGTCTGCCAAAGTTGTAGATAACCTGCTTCATTCCTTCGTGTTCTCTAGTGGTCTTTGTTTACCTGCTCTTAATCCAGTGAAATGCAGTAAATACCTGGTATTTACTTGCTAGCAGGAAGTAATGTTTCATATATGTGGAATGTTTGATACCTTTTAATAAATAAATATATATATTAATATATGTATTACACACACACAACACACACACACGCACATACACGCACACACACACATGTATATATATATGTATATATTTATCTATTTATAGATATAGACAGATAGATAGATTTTTGTGTGTGGGGGGGGGGGGGGGGGGGGCAAGTCCCCCCCCCTTTTTTCCCCCCCCCCCCCGGGGGGGCCCCCCCCGGGGCCCCCGGGGGGGGGGGCCCCCCCGGGTTTCCCCCCCGGGGGGGGGGGCCCCCCCCCGGGGAAAAAACCCCTTTTTTTCCCCCCCCCGGCCCCTTTGGGGCCCCCAAAAAGGGGCCCCCCCCCCCGGGGGGTTTCCCCCATCTCCGATCTGCTTGCCTGAAGCGGTAGCTATCTTCATTGTGTAACCCACCAGGGCCTTCAGGTGTTTTATCATATCCCAGCATCATCTTGGTCTGTCATGATCCTGTCGACTTTGCGTCGGTGGGTGGGCAAGCCGCGAGGGTAACCAAGGCGTTGGAAGGTGTTACTGCCGTGTTGAATTTCCTTCTCCGGGCTGCAGATTTTAAGCGCTCGAAGAAAAAAAAAACAACAACATTGGTCACGCCTTCTTTGGTCCTTTTGTTGTGTGCAGAGAAATAATGTGTAAAATCACCTTTATTCGTGAGTTTTCTATACACGGAGAACACCGGGGCTTCAGGTCGCCAGTGGATTATAATGTCGAGGAAAGGGAGCTGTTCATCTCTCTCCTCTCTATTGTGAACTGTTTAAACTGTTGCGACGACTATTTGCGATTATAATAAAAATAAGAATGCAAGAATAACTTTGGCGAAAACCTCAAGGCAATACAACCGGATGTTGTACATTAAGAACCTCGATTCATAAATCTGACCCCAACTCTTAACCAAATGATTATTTAACGTAAAACTTCGAAAACCGGAGAGTACATAGGGATTCAAAGGGAGACACTGATTCATGTGTGTGATTACCATGACAATCAATCACAAGTGATCATGTATCAATTAATCGATGCGAATGAGGGATTCCCAATTGAGAAGTCCCATTGTAATTCCGGTTAACACAGGAACCGTAGGTATTTGTTCAGGATAGGAGCATGTTAAGCAGGAAAATTAATAACTGGCAACAGCATTGTTGACGTAACAATGACGTCATGAAAGTTACTTGTACTTTCTTCAGGAAGTCTATATAGTCAAGGGAATTGTGCTTTATGAACTGTGTTAAAAAAAAAAAAAAATTAGCTTAATAGAAAAATTACCTATGAGTATGCACAAAATAAAAATATAATAAGGGGAAAGATAATTAAGAAACGTGTAAATCCTTTTAAATACAGCGAAAAGAAAGTTTCCACAAAAATTCCTCTACATCGTCCAGTGTCTTGTTCCTTTCATTCTAAACAAAAAATAAATAATAAATAAATAAATAAATATATATAATGATAAAATAAAATAATAATAATCAGCTGCTTCGATTATCATGATCAAATCTTTTACGTGTTTCTCAAGGTTGAGATTTATTTGGTTCAAAAGTTTTGAGAAAATATGTCACCTTTTAAAATGGTAATAGATTTGTTTCATACACAATTAGCCATATATAGAGAAAACTTGTCTTCTTTAAGTGTTCTGTATTTACCTTTCTCTAATCACGTTTCTTTACGAAATGTGTCCATGACATGACCTGGTTGCAGGGAGGGGGGGGGGGGAGGGGGGAGGGGGTGGTGGCCGGGTGATGCAAATGCAACCCTCCCCCCCACCAAGATTATATTTGCCACCCTCGATGTTTGGCTTGGCCCCCCCCCCCACCCATGGTCCACGTTTTTAAACTTTTTAAAAACTTAATCACACCTATACAGGTCCTTAGAACAGCTCATTTTCCTAAATTTTAGTTCGCTGCGCTCGCCTACCCAAGAAAACTTGAAAAGACGCCCCTGCCTGGTTGAAGGGAAGCGTTTTTCTTTCATTGTCTCATTTTCATTTTTTTTTCAGTGTGGCACATAAACATATTTGCATGGCTAAAAATACATTATATTTGCTGAATATTTACTTAAATGAAATTTGGGTATATAATCAAATATTTTTTTATCGTTATTGCTACTATGATTTTCATCGTCAATACACACTGTCAATATTTTATAGTTATCATCGTTATTTTTGTGGTCCATAAGCATCTATACCATATATTGGCACACACATGTACTATATGTGGTACGTTTTGGCAAAATTGGCTTTAGTAGTATGAATTGTATTTTTTTTTTTTTTTTTTTTTTTTTTTAGGTAAACTATGTTTATAAAAAGTCATTAAGAATGTGACAATCTAAGAACAGTTTATAATAAATATTTATTCAATAAATACATAGTGCTTGCCTGCAAGCACATTATATTTTCTTTTTTTTCAAATGTTTTCAAGGGATCATGAGAACTGGCAGAGGTAAAGAATTCTTAATTTTCAGTTAAGACCAGAAGCGCGATGCCTGACGACGCCCTCCTCCGGCGCCTCCCACTTCTTCACCGCCTCCGCCAGGGCGTCCAGGACCTTCTTCACGGGCTCCAGGGAACGGCTGCGTCGGAGTATTGAGAAATTAAAATACAAAGTCCAAAGGAATAGCCCTTTACTGATACCTAAAACATATAGTTGTCACTACCAACAATTTTATGAAATGTGATGATTTAAATAAGGTTTTGTGTACATATGACAGATTTCAAGAATTACTGATTAAGATAATGAAAAAGACATGCAACAGTGCAACGTCCGACGCAATATCAGTACTCACCATCCACGGACACTTTCGCTGAGGCCCCACCGGTCAGCGTTATCCCAGGCGTGGGCGGCGGAGGACACCAGACTCCTGCCGAAGGGGGCGTAGCTCTTGGTGAACAGGTCCAACAGGAACACGGCGGCCACAGCCACCAGCGCCACCAGGCCCACCGTCTGGAAGTCCAGCTTATTGACCAAGCCCTTCAGGTCGAAGGAGTTGACGAAACTCCTCAGGTCGACGTTGCGAAGACCTTCCTGCAGCTGGTAGACGATGGGGGCGATAGCGTTGGCGGCCATATTGTTGTATCAGGACGATGTGATGGGCGACCTTAGTGTGCGAGAGAGAGCTTGGAGGCAGACTGATACGGGAAGCTGGTGTGGCGGTCTTATATATGGCTCGAGAAAGGAAGGTTCTCAGAAGGTGTTGTGAGGAAGCGAACCGGATGATGCGGGGTAAAAACCTGTTTCATTCATGTCTTCCCTGTCTGCCCTTGGCTTTATTTGTGTGTGTAGTTTATTGCTGGCTATCTAAAGAGCATGTTATCCCATGTAATTTATTATTATTATTATTATTATTATTATTATTATTATTATTATTATTATTATTATTATTAGTAGTAGTAGTATCATTATTATTATTATTTTAAATATATCTCAAGAAATTTCCTATAGCTGTAATTGAGCTAGTAGTGTCATTAATACGAACATTTTACAGTTACGGTATGTAATAATAATAAATTTCTATTAATGTAATTTTTCGTGGGTACAAACTGAAATTTTTAATGAATTTAAGCGAGTATTCAGCTTTACATCGAAACAAATGGTTTGAGAAGAAAATATATGAAAGTTTATTATCATTATTATTGTTAATAATGACACGATCATTAACAATATGATAGTAACAATAGCATTAGCAATAACGATGATTATAATGGTGGTAATGGCAATTGTAATAATAATGATGATAATTGTGATAACATAATATCTATATTATTACTATCAAACTTTGCTTTCATTATTATTATTATTATTATTATTATTATTATTATTATTATTATTATTATTATTATTTTAGCATTATAACTCATTATTATATTTACAATTTTTTTAACATTACTATTATTATAATGAAAATGATAACAATGATAATGATGATAAATAAATAAAAATGATAACAATGTTAATAATAATAATAATAATAATAATAATAATAATAACAATGATAATAATGATAATGATAATAATGATAATAATAAAAAAATAATAATGATGATAATGATAATAATAATAAAAAAATATAACAACAATAATGATGCTATTAATAATAATGATGATGATATAATAAAAATAATGATAGTGATGATGATGATAATGACAATCCTAACAGCAACAACAACAAAGATGATGAAGATAATGATAATAATGATTATAATAACAACAATAATAATAATAATATTAATAATAATAATAATAATTAAGACAGTAACACTAGTAATAATAATAATGATAATAATAATAATAATAGTGATACTTATAGCAATGATAAAAAATTATGATAAAAAAAATAATAATATAACAATAATAATGATAATAATAATAGTATAATAATAATAATAATGATAATGATAATATTAATAATAAGACAATCATTGAGACAGTAACACTAGCAATAGTAATAATAATAATAATAATAATAATAATAATAATGATAATAATAATAATAATAATAATAACAATAATAATAAGGGTAATGATGATGATAATTATGATAATAATAATAGTTATAATAATGATAACAATAACAAAAATCATAACAACAACAATGATCATTATTTTTATTATTATTATTGTTATTGTTATTATTATTATTATTATTATCATTATTATTATTATTATTATCATTATTATTATTGTAACAACAAAAACAATAATAATAAATGGTAATTATAATGATAGTAATGTGATAATAATAACAATAATCCTAGAAATAGAGATGATAATGATAAAGATAATGATACTGTCGGTGACATTAATAATAATGTTAATAACAAAATAATTATCATAATGATAATAATAATGACAATAACAATATTGAAAGTGGTAGTAATTTTCATTCATCAATTTCACCCTCCTTATAAACCGAAAATGCCCATTTAACCGAACGTGGAAAGTCGTATACCATAGAATATGTAGAAAGGCAACTGAGTAGTACATAGAGGCAAATGCGTAGAGAGAGATGTGTGAGCGTGATTGTTCTAACACAAGATCACGTGATCACATGTCTAGGTATCGTTACGAATGAATGACTCTCGCTTAAGATCAGATCTAAAGAAGCAAGAAATCAAGTTTTTTTTCTCCAGGATGGAGCATATTGAACAGGATAAGTAGTACCTGGCAACTGTGTTCTTCTTGACGTAACTATGACGTCACGAGACTCACTTTCGCTTTCATCGGGAAGCCTAGCAACCACGCGTCTGGACACTGAAGTTTGTGATTCATATTGATGTATATTGTGTATATTGACGAAAAAGATAGATTAATAAATAGACAGATTATAAGAACAAACTATAGAAACGAGGACAAAATATTCAGAAGCGTGTAAAGCCATTCTATAATAATAATAATAAAAAAAAAAAAAAAACGGAGAGGAAGTTCCCACAAAAGTTCCTCTCCTTCCTGAATCCCTTTCCATTTTGTCAAACACAGACACAAGAGAATGCCAACCTTTCCCGGGATTCCGTTGAGCTTTCATTCGTATTTCCTAAGTTCAAGATTTTATTCGGATACTACAAAGTCTGCCAAAGTTGTAGAAAACCTGCTTCATTCCTTCGTGTTCTCTAGTGGTCTTTGTTTACCTGCCTCTTAATCCAGTGAAATGCAGTAAATACCTGGTATTTACTTGCTAGCAGGAAGAAATATTCATATCTGTGAATGTTTGATACCTTTTAATAAATAAATATATATATATATATTCACACACACACAAACACACACACTCACGCACACACACACACACATGTATATATATATGTATATATTTATCTATTTATAGTTATAGACAGATAGATAGATTTTTCGTGTGTGGGGGGGGGGGGGGGCAAGGTTGGGTAGGCCTGCCGAGCGGAAAAAAAGCCATTCTAGGGCCATTTAAAGCTTCAACCGGACCTATATACTTGTAATTTATATATATAAAAGAATGTGACCTTTGGGCGGGGCATGCCAGGCCTTAAGGGGTTTAAACAGAGTCTTGGGAGAGGCAGTTACCTCCCCCAGCCCCCCATTTGACGCCCCTGGATAGATAGATATGGGTATGTACACATACACATATCTATCTATCTACACACACACATACATACAAGTGTAATACATGCACATATCGGTATGTGCGTAGAAATGTACTGTTGAACGCTTCTTTTATAATCAAATGTCACTGGTATTTTGTTATATAGGTTACAGTCTGTCGGTATCATTGAGAACGGAACCAAATAGATATTTATTCAGCAAATATATTTAGGTTTCGAGACTAATTGAACTTACAGAGCTGAAACGTCATCTGCAAGCCTACAAGCAGACTTTATACTCATTTACATGGCAACGAGTCATGAGTGTCATCCTATTTAAAAGACTTTTCCAATTTCAATAAAGTCAGAAGCGCGATGCCTGACGAGGCCCTCCTCCTCCTGACATCAGTAATGATGATAATGATAATGATAACGATAATGATAATGAAAATAATGATAATAATAATGATGACGAAAATGATAATGTGAATATTATAATAATAATGATGACGATAATGATAATGAAAATAAGGATAATAATGATAATAATGATGACGATAATGATAATGAAAGTAAGGATAATGAAAATAACAGTAATAGTAATGATAATGAAAATCATAATGATGAATATAATAATGATATGAACGGGAATGATATTGATAATAATGATAGTAATAATGATAATGATGATATGATAATAAAAACACAAACAATAGAAAGATAATGATAATATTGATAATGATGATAATAATGATTATAGTAATACTAGTAATAATAATGATAATAATAATAATGATAATAATAATAGTGACAATGATGATAGTGATAATAATAATAATAATAATAATGATAATAATAATAATGATAATGATAATGATAATTATAATAATGATAACAATGATAACAATAATAATAACCATAATAATAATGATAATAATAATAATAATAATAATTATAATAGTAATAATAATAATTATTATAATGGTGGTAGTAGCAATAACAATAATATAAATAATAATAATGATAATAATAATAATAATAATATTGATAATAACGATAAGGACAACAGCAACAATATTAATAACAATAATGAAATTAATAATTATAATGATGATAATAATAATAATAATAATAATAATAATAATAATAATAACAATAATAATGATAATAATAACAATAATAATGATAATAGTAATAATGACAATAACAATAATAGTAATAATGATAATAATAATAATGATAATAATGATAATAATAATAGCAATGCTAACAATAATAATAGCAATAACAATAAGGATGATAATGATAATAGTAACCATTATCACAAAAATAATATAAAGATGATTACTAATAGTAATTTCATCTAAAATGATGATAATAATTATGCTAATAGTAGAAATAAGTGTTAATGATAGTCATGATATTTCCTAAGAATAACAACAACCACTAAAGAAACAGGGATATAACAACAACAATAATGTTAAGTATCATAAGAATAATAATGACATTGATAATGGAATTATAATACCAGCATTATGATAATAATAACAATTATCATTAATGTGCCTATCCATATACTGTCATACAAATGTTTCCATTAGTGTGTATGCATGCGTGTGTGTTTGTATATGGGTTTGCTAATGCATGCTCAGGCACGTAAGCACGCACATATCACATAAATACACATTTACAAATATATTCATCTCTTTTCCGGAGGTAGACAAACCAGCTCAAACTAAAATACAACTCTCACATGCACTGCTTATCAGTTTGAAGACATCTATGTTAGTAAGGACCAGGGAGTGAAGCTCAAATAACGAACGCGATGTAAAGTGCCACAAATAAAGTGAAAAACGAGAAGACTTAGAGCTATTAGCATCCTTATATTACCATTATTATTAATATCATTATCATTAGCATTTACGTTTCACTTGAATTATGCCTTTGTAGGGCGACTAACAGTTGTGGGAGAACAGAGTTGATTGTGATAAAAGTAGAACAGATATGAATGTGAATGAATAGACTTAAAATACATGAGAGGCAATTGACCTGTTTCGATGCCATGTCTTTAACAGAATTATGCTATAACAATTGCTCTGATATCTCCAGCACTTTCTGTAGTTCCAGGAGAGAGACATATCTGGGGGAAGGCATCAACACATGATCTGATCTCCGATCTGCTTGCCTGAAGCGGTAGCTATCTTCATTGTGTAACCCACCAGGGCCTTCAGGTGTTTTATCATATCCCAGCATCATCTTGGTCTGTTCATGATCCTGTCGACTTTGCGTCGGTGGGTGGGCAAGCCGCGAGGGTAACCGAGGCGTTGGAAGGTGTTACTGCCGTGTTGAATTTCCTTCTCCGGGCTGCAGATTTTAAGCGCTCGAAGAAAAAAACAACAACATTGGTCACGCCTTCTTTGGTCCTTTTGTTGTGTGCAGAGAAATAATGTGTAAAATCACCTTTATTCGTGAGTTTTCTATACACGGAGAACACCGGGGCTTCAGGTCGCCAGTGGATTATAATGTCGAGGAAAGGGAGCTGTTCATCTCTCTCCTCTCTATTGTGAACTGTTTAAACTGTTGCGACGACTATTTGCGATTATAATAAAAATAAGAATGCAAGAATAACTTTGGCGAAAACCTCAAGGCAATACAACCGGATGTTGTACATTAAGAACCTCGATTCATAAATCTGACCCCAACTCTTAACCAAATGATTATTTAACGTAAAACTTCGAAAACCGGAGAGTACATAGGGATTCAAAGGGAGACACTGATTCATGTGTGTGATTACCATGACAATCAATCACAAGTGATCATGTATTTGTTTATCGATGCGAATGAGGGATTCCCAATTGAGAAGTCCCATTGTAATTCCGGTTAACACAGGAACCGTAGGTATTTGTTCAGGATAGAGCATGTTAAGCAGGAAAATTAATAACTGGCAACAGCATTGTTGACGTAACAATGACGTCATGAAAGTTACTTGTACTTTCTTCAGGAAGTCTATATAGTCAAGGGAATTGTGCTTTATGAACTGTGTTAAAAAAAAAAAAAAAATAGCTTAATAGAAAAATTACCTATGAGTATGCACAAAATAAAAATATAATAAGGGGAAAGATAATTAAGAAACGTGTAAATCCTTTTTAAATACAGCGAAAAGAAAGTTTCCACAAAAATTCCTCTACATCGTCCAGGTCTTGTTCCTTTCATTCTAAACAAAAAATCAATAATAAATAAATAAAATATATATAATGATAAAATAAAATAATAATAATCAGCTGCTTCGATTATCATGATCAAATCTTTTACGTGTTTCTCAAGGTTGAGATTTATTCGGTTCAAAAGTTTGAGAAAATATGTCACCTTTTAAATGGTATAGATTTGTTTCATACACAATTAGCCATATATAGAGAAAACTTGTCTTCTTTAAGTGTTCTGTATTTACCTTTCTCTCTAATCATGTTTCTTTACGAAATGTGTCCATGACATGACCTGGTTGCAGGGAGGGGGGGGGGGGGGGGAGGGGGGAGGGGGTGGTGGCCGGGTGATGCAAATGCAACCCTCCCCCCTACCAAGATTATATTTGCCACCCTCGATGTTTGGCTTGCCCCCCCCCCCCCCCCCACCCATGGTCCACGTTTTTAAACTTTTTAAAAACTTAATCACACCTATACAGGTCCTTAGAACAGCTCATTTTCCTAAATTTTAGTTCGCTGCGCTCGCCTACCCAAGAAAAACTTGAAAAGACGCCCCTGCCTGGTTGAAGGGAAGCGTTTTTCTTTCATTGTCTCATTTTCATTTTTTATTCAGTGTGGCACATAACATATTTGCGTGGCTAAAAATACATTATATTTGCTGAATATTTACTTAAATGAAATTTGGGTATATAATCAAATATTTTTTTATCGTTATTGCTACTATGATTTTCATCGTCAATACACACTGTCAATATTTTATAGTTATCATCGTTATTTTTGTGGTCCATACGCATCTATACCATATATTGGCACACACATGTACTATATGTGGTACGTTTTGGCAAAATTGGCTTTAGTAGTATGAATTGTATTTTTTTTTTTTTTTTTTTTTTTTTAGGTAAACTATGTTTATAAAAAGTCATTAAGAATGTGACAATCTAAGAACAGTTTATAATAAATATTTATTCAATAAATACATAGTGCTTGCCTGCAAGCACATTATATTTTCTTTTTTTTCAAATGTTTTCAAGGGATCATGATAACTGGCAGATGTAAAGAATTCTTAATTTTCAGTGAAGAGCAGAAGCGCGATGCCTAACGACGCCCTCCTCCGGCGCCTCCCACTTCTTCACCGCCTCCGCCAGGGCGTCCAGGACCTTCTTCACGGGCTCCAGGGAACGGCTGCGTCGGAGTATTGAGAAATTAAAATACAAAGTCCAAAGGAATAGCCCTTTACTGATACCTAAAACATATAGTTGTCACTACCAACAATTTTATGAAATGTGATGATTTAAATAAGGTTTTGTGTACACATGACAGATTTCAAGAATTACTGATTAAGATAATGAAAAAGACATGCAACAGTGCAACGTCCGACGCAATATCAGTACTCACCTTCCACGGACACTTTCGCTGAGGCCCCACCGGTCAGCGTTATCCCAGGCGTGGGCGGCAGAGGACACCAGACTCCTGCCGAAGGGGGCGTAGCTCTTGGTGAACAGGTCCAACAGGAACACGGCGGCCACAGCCACCAGCGCCACCAGGCCCACCGTCTGGAAGTCCAGCTTATTGACCAAGCCCTTCAGGTCGAAGGAGTTGACGAAACTCCTCAGGTCGACGTTGCGAAGACCTTCCTGCAGCTGGTAGACGATGGGGGCGATAGCGTTGGCGGCCATGTTGCTGCGTCAGGACGATGTGATGGGCGACCTTAGTGTGCGAGAGAGAGCTTGGAGGCAGACTGATACGGGAAGCTGGTGTGGCGGTTTTATATATGGCTCGAGAAAGGAAGGTTCTCAGAAGGTGTTGAGAGGAAGCGAACCGGATGTCGCGGAGTAAAACCCTGTTTCATTCATGTCTTCGCAGTCTGCTCTCCGCTTGATTTGTGTGTGCAGTTTATTGCTGGCTATCTAAAGAGCATGTTATCCCATGTAGTTTAATATTATTATCATTATTATTATTATTACCATTATTGTGATTATTATTATTATCATTATTATTATTATTATCATTATTGTGATTATTATTATTATCATTATTATTAATATTTTAAATATATCCAAAGAAATTTCTTATAAATGAGGGAATAGTGACATTAATACGAATATTTTATAGTTACGGTATGTAATAACAATAAAACTCTATTAATATTATTTTTAGCGGGTACAAGCTGAAATTTTCAATGAATTCAAGCGAATATTCAGCTTTATATAGAAAAAAGATGGTTTGAGAAGAACATATGGAAATTTATTATCATTATTTTTGTTGATGACACAATCATTAACAATAATATGATAGTAACAATAGCATTAGCAATAACGATAATTATCATGATGGTAATGATAATTATAATAATGATAATCGTGATAACATAATATCTATATTACTATCAACCTTTGCTTTTATCATTATAATTATTATTATTATTATTATCATTATTATTATTATTTTAGCAATATAACTCATTATATTTACTAATTTTATTATCATTACTATTATGATAATGATAATGATAATGATGATAACACTGATAATTATAATAATAAAAATAATAATAACAATGATAATATTAATAATAATGATAAAAATAATAATAATTATAATAATGATAATGATAATGATAATGATAATAATGAAAAATAAAACAACAATAGTGATGCTTTTGATAATATTGATGATATGATAATACAATCCTAACAGCAACAACATCAAAGATAATGATGATAATTATGACGATGATGAAGATAATGTTAATAATGATGATAATAATAATAATAATAATAGTTATTGTAAAGAAAGTAAAGCTGGTGAAAACGAAACTCACGTTCAGTTGATTACGAGAATGACCCAGTATTTAGATCACTGGCTAATCATGAGTGATGTAGAAAGGGAGTATAACTCGCTGTTTGACTTCTTGATACGCGACCAGCTGTTGAGTAATTGCCCTCTTGACCTTCGCATCTTTCTCAAAGAACGAACGTTCGTTAGTACAGTGGAAATGGCCCAAGCAGCGGATAGGTTTCGTTGCGCCCATAGAGCTGTCAGAAGTCGTAAAACGCCTGTTAATGACGACACTACTTTCAAGAAAGACCCGAATGTTCCCCTGAAGGATGTGTTTTGTCACCACTGTTCTAAAGCGGGTCACATACGTCCTTCTTGTCCCGAACTGAAATTCTCTAAATCTAAGACTTCTCAGAAAGTAAATGCTGTATTTAAGGCTGACATAAATTACGATCACGGTATTACGTGTGAAGGATCGTTTTATGGCAAGCCGGTAGAAGTATATTTTGATTCAGGATGCTCGTCAATTATAGTTAAGGAATCGCTCGTGCCCGCCTCGGTCAAGCCAGGAAAGGTGGTTGCGCTGTATGACTACCTGGGGGAGCGGCGCGAATTCCCCACCGCACGTTGTCTGATTAGGAGTAAATTCCTAAATGGATGGTTTAACGTCGTGGTCGCCCCGATAAAGTTCACGGATATACTCATCGGAATGGTGCCGGGTGTCAAGGTGTCGAGCGTGAACATACCGAATATGAAAGTAACCGAAACTCCAACTTCTCAGAGGAGCGAAGTTAATGTTGTCGCGACCCGGGCCGCCAAAGCGAAGGAAAATGTCGATCCTGACAAATTAATTGTTCCTAACTTCCAATTTGAGAACGTCTCGAAACAAGATTTCATAGTTGCTCAGTCTTCCTGCCCTTCTTTAGAACATATTCGCTCTAAAGAAATAAATAAAGCCATTGTTACTGTAAAAAGTCGCTCGGTAAAGTTCGAACGCGTGAATGGGTTAATTTACCGAATTTGCATAAAGAGTAAACACGAACACGAAGTCGGTGAGAAACAATTGGTTGTGCCCCGTAAATATATTCCTATAATTTTGTCTATGGCTCACGATTCACCACTGGCGGGCCATTTCTCTCATCGAAAGAGTGCAGAAAAAATCTTCCATAAATTCTTTTGGCCAGGAGCAGGCGCAGAGATCAAACGCTACTGTCGCTCTTGTCATGCTTGCCAGAAAACCGTTCCTAAAGGCAAAATCAGAAAGGCGCCTATGATTCAGATGCCAGTCATAAGCGAGCCGTTCTCCCGAGTGGCGATTGAGATCGTCGGGCCGATCTCCCCGCCCTCTAGCCGAGGCCACAAGTATATGCTGACCTTGATTGACATGGCCACCAGATTTCCCGAGGCAGTTCCTCTGAGAAACATAGATTCTGTAACTATTGCTGAAGCGTTGCTAACCATTTTCGCTCGTGTGGGAATACCTAAAGAGATTCTTTCTGATCGTGGTACTCAGTTTAAGTCTGATTTAATGGCAGAGATCAACCGACTGCTTTCTATTAAAGCATTATACACTACTCCGTATCATGCGTGTTGTAATGGCACTGTCGAACGGTTTCACGCAGTACTAAAAGCTATGTTGAAAAAGCTCTGCAGCGAGCGACCTCATGACTGGGATCGTTTTATCCCATCCGTCTTGTTTGCGTATCGCGAGATTCCCCACGATACGCTTAAATTTAGTCCATTTAAGTTGCTCTACGGCCGTAAAGTACGTGGCCTATTATCTGTTTTACATAATTTGTGGACTAAAGATGATATTGATAGAGAGGTTAAAACTACCTATCAATATGTATTAGATCTGCAATCTAGATTAGAACAATCGGCTCAATTAGCATCCACTCATGCAGACGTGAGTAACAAAATGTACAAGACCTATTTAGACAGGAAAGCTAGAGCTCGAACATTAAAAGAAGAGGATGAAAAACAGCAACGGACGGCTTATGCGCTGGTCCCTCGCCCTTCAGTCACATTCATTCACAATATAATATATAAAAGGGCAAGAAAATGTTGGAGCTGACATACTCAGCCGATGTTCTGTGTAAATTTTGTTCTTTGTTACGTAACTAGCTTACGTCAAGTATTAAGTTTTCATAAATTTTGTGTGAAACCCCACTTATTACTAAAATCTTGCAATTTAAGTTGAATTGGGGAGCTTTGTAAAGGGTTTGTGTTTTAGTGATGGTTTCACTATTTAGTTTGTTCGTAATTGTACGTATGTGTTGTGCGTATATGGTGTGTGTGTGAGGTGTAAGTGTCCCTTTGGTTCGCCTCCACCGTTCGGATGGCAGTTTCGACCCCACCAAAGCCTCATGTCAACCATTATCGCTGGTTGCCATTCTATGGTTTGCCACTCTACTCCGAGCTCCACACCTGAACACTTTGATGGCCGAGTAGCTGATATATGCTGCCCCTTCTATTGGTGCTGAGTAGCTGACAACCGCAGCCCACTCTACCAGTGACTATCTTGTGCTAATTCACCCCTGGTGCATGAGTTGTGGCTCGGATAGTTCGTCCTCCAACACTTCACTGACGGGATTCCTGATGACTCCCGTGTTTCATTTAGTGTATTTGTGATATATAGTGTGAACAATATAATTTATGAAAATACAATTGTTTTAATAAGCCCGAGATAATCTATATCCCAGAGGATACCAGAATAAAAGAACCAAAGGTTTCTGCTTATAAGAACAAAGCAAAGAAACCACGGACAGTTATAATGATAATAATAATAGTAATGATGATAATAATAATAACAATAATGATCATGATCATGATCATGATAACAATAATACTAGTAATAATGTTAATAATAACAATAATAAAAATATGATAATAATATAATAATAATAATAATAATAATAATAATAATATAATAATGATAATAATATTAGAAAAGTCAAAGGAATGAAGCAGCTTTTCTGTAACTTTGTCGCACGTTATACTCCTTATATACAATATCAAAGCCGAAATATATTCTCAAAATACTAAACCGAATTAAACCAATCTTTCCCACCGAACGAAGGAGACCCGGATGTTGGAGAGGAACATTTACAGGAACTTCCTCTTTATTATCATTATTATTATTTTTCTCTATAGTGGTCGGGCTTTATGTGTTTCTTAATATTTTGTCCTTGTTTCTGTATACATGAGTGCTTACTTATATTTTATTTATCTATTAATCTACATCTATTAATCTACACGTGGTTGCTAGGTTTCCCGATGAAAGTAAAAGTGACCCTCGTGACGTCATAGTTACGTCAGGAAGAACACTGTTGCCAAATACTAATTAAACTGTTAAATATGTTCCATCCTGAACAAATTTTCTGGATTTCTTGCTGATCTGACTTCTTAAGCGAGTCACTCATTTATAACGAGAAACAGATATGTGATCCCGTGGTCTTGTGATAGAACAATCACAATCACATAGTCTAACTCGGTGTACAGATTCTATAGCACACGATTTCTCACGTTTGGTTAAAGGTGAATTTTTTGCTCAGAAGGAGGTATATACATACATAGATATATAATATTTATCTTATCATTATTATTATTATTATTATTATTATTATTTCATTATAAATATTATCATTAATGATATTAATAATTATTATTGTCATTATCATTATTGTCATTAACCTTATAATTATTATTATCACTATTATTACTAATATTATTTTTACCATTATTATTATCATTATTATCATTATTACTGGTATCATCAATGTTCTTTTTGTCTTACTTTTACATTCAACATTATTTTTAATATTATCATTATTATCATTATTATCGTTATCAATAATATTATTTTCATTATCATTATTAGTAGTATTAGTAGTATTACTATTTTTATTATTATAATTATTATCATTATTATTATCACTGTCATTACCATTACCATCATTATCCTTGTTAATGTTATTATCATTATTATCATTATCATTATTATTATTACTGTTATTATTATCATTATTATTATTATTATTATTATTATTATTTTTATTATCATTATTATTGCTATTATTATTATTATAATCATAATCATTATTGTCATAAGAAGTATTCCCAATTGTAGCAGTAGGAAAGCTACTATCAAAATTATCATCAGAATCATAACCATGACCGTCATCACTGTCATCGTCATTATGCAATATTTTGCATATGTGCAATAACTAACTTAAATTATAAAAAAGAAACTAGGAACGTACACTGTGAAATGTCTTTGTTTGCGAATATATATATATATATATATATATATACACACATATATACACACACACATATACATACATACATATATATACACATACATATACATACATACATAAGTACCCAAGCACACACACATTGCTATTATTATCATCCTCATTATCATTACTTTGATTATTGTTATTACTATTATTAATCATTAGCATTATTAGTATCATTACTATCACCATCACTGATGCCATCATCTTATTACCATTAGTAGCTTAGATGTTATCATTGTCCATATCATCATTATCATCATCGTTTTTGCTGTTTTAATCATCATCTTTATGATAATCATTATCACCCTTCTGAATTAAAAGCGGTGTTTGCTTTAACGATGCATTTCTCTTTCTTATATGTAAACAGCTCAGTATCTCCTGTTATTCGTTATCTTTTTTTAGAATGGAGGGCGATCCACGAAGAATACCCGGATAATATTGGAGAAATTAAATAGAAACTTTCTTTTCGCTGAATTTGAAAAGGATTTACACTTTTCATTAATTACGTCCTCCTTTCTATATTTTTTTTGCGTACCTATATTTCATTTATCTGAAGTACAATTCCTTGAAGATGCTGATTTGACGCGACAAAAACTGACTTTCATGACGTCATAGTTTACGTCACGAAGAAAGCTGTTGCCAGTTGTTCATTTTCCTGCCTAACGTGCTCTTTCCTGAATGAAAATTTATAGTTTCTTTGTTCACTGTAATTACCAAAGGAATTTTCAAGTTGAAATCAATAACGGAAAAACAGATACGTGATCACGTGAGCATGTGACTGGGATTGTCATGAACCAGTGTCTCCCGTTGAACCTCTATTTACTCTTCGTGTTTTCTAAGGTTTTGTGGTGGATGATCATTCACATTTGGTTAAAAGCTTACGAGGAGGAAGAGTGGGAGACAAATTCATGAATAGAGGTTCTTTGCAATTTCGGGTTGCATGCCCTTGAAGTAAAAAAAAAAAAAAAAAAAAAAAAAAAAAATATATATATATATATATAATAAAAAACACAAAAAATCTTTTTTATTTCACAAATAGTAGTTGTAGCGGTAGAAACAGTAGAAATGTTTTTTTACCATCAAAACATCAATAGCATTATTATAGTCTTTATATGTATCATATGTAAATATAAATAGTAAAATCGGTATGGATATAAGGCAGAATTTGTTTACTGGCAAGCATTTTTTTCTTTTTCAAATGTTGCTCTATTTTGTTACACTGTGCACATGTTTTTTTTTTTTTTTTTTCTCATCAAGGAACCATTAAGGTATCATGCCACAGACCCGTTCCCCATTGGTGCATTCGAGATTGGAACAAGTAATGATGCACAAACAAATTATGTACAGTGAAACAAATCTTACCTGAACAGAAAGAAAACAATAATTCTAGACAGGACCTGCTGAAAAAAACTGGATCATATCTACTAAAATATTATAATGCATAACATAAATTGTGATTTAATTGTGGTCCACATCCAGTTATGCCTATTAATGCCTATTAATTAATCTTATTACAGCTATAATAAGAGAGGACTTGAGATATGATTTAGAAAAAACTGGATGGGTACGAGATAATAGGTTATTTCGTTAACTAAAAATAAAGCCACACATACATAGCTGGGCAAATAAAGCGGAGAGCAGATAGAGAAGACATGAATGAAACAGGTTTTTACTCCGCGACATCCGGTTCGCTTCCTCACATCTTCTGAGAACCTTCCTTTCTCGAGCCACATATAAAACCGCCACACCAGCTTCCCGTATCAGTCTGCCTCCAAGCTCTCTCTCGCATACCAAGTCGCCCATCATATCGTCCTGACGCAGCAACATGGCCGCCAACGCTATCGCCCCCATCGTCTACCAACTGCAGGAAGGTCTTCGCAACGTCGACCTGAGGAGCTTCGTCAACTCCTTCGACCTGAAGGGCTTGGTCAATAAGCTGGACATCCAGACGGTGGGCCTGGTGGCGCTGGTGGCTGTGGCCGCCGTGTTCCTGTTGGACCTGTTCACCAAGAGCTACGCCCCCTTCGGCAGGAGTCTGGTGTCCTCCGCCGCCCACGCCTGGGATAACGCTGACCGATGGGGCCTCAGCGGAAGTGTCCGTGGAAGGTGAATACTGTTTTTCTTTATATATATATATATATATATATATATATATATATCTTAATCAGTCACGTTTTATCATGTATACAGAAAACTAGGAAATTATCACAGTTCATAAATTCGATGGTATTGCCAACTACATGTCTAAGTCAACAGTAAAGGGACATTCCTTTGGCCTTTGTGCTTTAACTCATTTAACTATTCCGACACAGCCGTTCCCTGGAGCCCGTGACGAAGGTGCTGGACGCCCTAGCGGAGGGGGTGAAACAGTGGGAGGCGCAGGAAGAGGGCCTCGTCCGGCATCGTGTCTCTGAGCTTCATTGAAAATGGATAGTGTACATCTGACAGCAATCATGACGCTGCGAAAAAAAATAAGTACAAAGTGTCCTTGCAGGCTGGCAATTAACTTTCCACATCAGCAATTCTTATCGATCTCTCCAACAAGTGTATTTATTGAATAAATATTTATTTACTTACCCCAAGTTACTTTTCCATTTGTTGACGATTTTCATACAGATTGAGTTTCCCTGAAATAATGTATAGAAATTAGAAATGATAATGGTATTTGACTGTAAAAGGAGTGTTCAGTAATTACCACACTCAAATATATATATCCATATATATATATGTGTGTGTGTACACACAGTATATAAACATACACATATATGGGGAGTATATATACATATATACTGTGCCCATACACACGCATTTATACGTGTTTGTTTATGATTATATGTGTGCCGACCTTGGCTACTTCGTGGCTCCCCGTTGGGTTGAATGGATGAATGGATGAACGCCGCTTCTAGCATCTTCCTTTGTCGCGGGGGCATGCATTGCATTATTATGGAGGATTTGAACCACTTGGAGAGGTGGCTGGAGGTGTCAACGTGAACAACGTTGTCATGACGTCGGAGAGCGCTGCGGTGTTGTTGGTGGAGTCCTCGTCCTGTCTCACTTATGTATACTTTGTCGCAGCCGCTACAAGGTATTCTGTACACCCCTTTTCCCTTCAGATATCTCCGATCTGCTTGCCTGAAGCGGTAGCTATCTTCATTGTGTGATTGTGTGGAGGCGTTGGAAGGTGTTACTGCCGTGTTGAATTTCCTTCTCCAGCAACTACGGGCTGCAGCTTTTAAGCGGTCGGAGGGGAAAAAAAAAAAAAAAACATTGGTCACAACTTCTTTGGTCCTTTTGTTGTGTGCAGAGAAATAATGTGTAAATTCACCTTTATTTGTGAGTATTTTTATACACGGAGAACACCGGGTTGCCAGTGGATTATAATGTCGAGAAAAGGGAGCTGTTCATCTCTCTCCTCTCTATTGTGAACTGTTTAAACTGCTACGACCACTATTTGCGATTATAATAAAAAGATGAATGCAAGGATAACATATTTTGCGAAAACCTCAAGGCAATACAACCGGAAATTATAGATTAACAACTTCCATTAATAAATCGGACCCCACCTCTTAACCAAATGAGTATTTAATATAAAACTTCGAAAAGCGGAGAGTACATAGGGGTTGAAAGGGAGACACTGATTCATGTGTGTGATTACTATGCCAATCAATCACAAGTGATCTTGTATCTGTTTATCGTTGCGAATGATGGATTCCCAATTGAGAAGTCCCATTGTAATTCCGGTTAACACAGGAACCGTAGGTATTTGTTCAGGATAGAGCATGTTAAGCAGGAAAATTAAAAACTGGCAACAACATTCTTGACGTAACAATGACGTCATGAAAGTTACTTTGACTTTCTTCAGGAAGTCTATATATTCAAGGGAGTTGTGCTTTATCAACTGTATTTCGAAGAAAAGGGTAGGTTAATAGAAAAATGACCTATGAGTATGCACACAATGAAAATAAAATAAGGAAAAATATAATAAAGAAACGTGTACATCCTTTTTAAATACAGCGGAAAGAAAGTTTCCACAAAAATTCCTCTACATCATCCGGGTCTTGTTCCTGGATCGCCTTCCATTCTAAAAAGAAAAGAAAAAAAGAAAGAAATTAATAAAATAAAATATTAATAATCAGCTGCTTCGAATATCATGATCAAATCTTTTACGTGTTTCTCAAGGTTGAGATTTATTTGTTTCAAAAGTTTGAGAAAAGATTTATTTCATACACAATTAGCCATATATAGAGAAAACTTGTCTTCTGTACGTGTTCTGTATTTACCTTTCTCTCTTATCACGTTCGTTTACGAAATGTGTCCATGACATGACCTGGTTGCAGGGGCGTCATTGCTAGGGGGGGGGGGGGGGGAGGTTGATGGGTGATGCAAATGCACCCCCCCCCCCCCCCCCACAAGATTATATTTGCCAGCCTCGATGTTTGGCTTGCCCTCCCCCCCCCCCCCATATGATCCACGTTTTAAAACTTTTTAAAAACTTAATCACACCTATAGAGATCCGGTTATAGTTTCAAGAATTCCCTTTAGAATAGCTCATTTTCCAAAATTTTAGTTCGCTGCGCTCGCCTAGCCAAGAAAAACCTGAAATGACGCCCCTGCCTGGGAAAAGGGAAATATTTTTCTTTCATTGTCTCATTTTAATTTTTTATTTAGTGTGGCATATAACATATTTGCGTGGCTAGAAATATATTATATTTGATGAATATTTATTACAATGAAATTTAGGCATATAATAAATTATTTTTTTTATCATTATTGCTACTATGATCTTCATCGTCAACAATATTTTAATATTTTATAGTTATCATCGTTATTTTCTGGTCTATACGCATCTATACCATATATAGGCACTCACATGTACTATATGGCACGTTTTGGCAAAATTGGCTTTAGTAGTATGAATTGTATTTTTTAGGTAAACTATGTTTATAAAAAGTAATTTAGAATGTGATAATCTAAGAACAGTTTATAATAAATATTTATTCAATAAATACATAGTGCTTGCCTGCAAGCAAATTATGTTTTTTTTTTTTTTTCAAATGTTTTCAAGGGATCATGAGAACTGGCAGAGGGAAAGAATTCTTAATTTTCAGTGAAGACCAGAAGCGCGATGCCTAACGACGCCCTCCTCCGGCGCCTCCCACTTCTTCACCGCCTCCGCCAGGGCGTCCAGGACCTTCTTCACGGGCTCCAGGGAACGGCTGTGTCGGAGTATTGAGAAATTAAAATACAAAGTCGAAAGGAATAACCCTTTGCTGATACCTAAAACAAATAGTTATCACTACCAACGATTTTATGAAATGTGATGATTTAAATAAGGTTTTGTGTATATATGACAGATATCTAGCATTGCTGATTAAGATAATGAAAAAGACATGCAACAGTGCAACGTTCGACTCAATATCAGCACTCACCTTCCACGGACACTTTCGCTGAGGCCCCACTGGTCAGCGTTATCCCAGGCGTGGGCGGCGGAGGACACCAGACTCCTGCCGAAGGGGGCGTAGCTCTTGGTGAACAGGTCCAACAGGAACACGGCGGCCACAGCCACCAGCGCCACCAGGCCCACCGTCTGGAAGTCCAGCTTATTGACCAAGCCCTTCAGGTCGAAGGAGTTGACGAAGCTTCTCAGGTCGACGTTGCGAAGACCTTCCTGCAGTTGGTAGACGATGGGGGCGACAGCGTAGGTGGCCATGTTGCTGCGTCAGGACGATGTGATGGGCGACCTTAGTGTGCGAGAGAGAGCTTGGAGGCAGACTGATACGGGAACCGGGTGTGGCGGTCTTATATATGGCTCGAGAAAGGAAGGTTCTCAGAAGGTGTTGTGAGGAAGCGAACCGGATGTCGCGGAGTAAAAACCTGTTTCATTCATGTCTTCGCAGTCTGCCCTCCGCTTTATTTGTGTGCAGTTTATTGCTGGCTACCTAAAGAGCATGTTATCCCATGTAATTTATTATTATCATTATTATAATCATTGCTATTAGCATTATTATTATTATTATTATTATCTCAAGAAATTTCCTATAGCTGTAATTGAGGGAGTAGTGACATTAATACGAACTTCTACACATACAGTTACGGTATGTAATAATAATAAATCCCTATCAGTATTATTTTTCGTGGGTACAAACTGAAATTTTCAGTGAATTTAAGCGAGTATTCAGCTTTATATCGAAAAAGATGGTTTGAGAAGAATATATATGGAAGTTTATTATTGTTAATGATGATGACACGATCATTAACAATAATATGATAGTAACAATAGCAATAACGATGATTATAATGATGGTAATGCTAATTATAATAATGATGATAATCGTGATAACATAATATCTATATTACTATCAACCTTTGCTTTTATCATTATTATTGTTATTATTATTATTATTATTATTATTATTATTTTAGCATTATAACTCATTATTATATTTACTAATTTTATTATCATTACTATTATTATAATGATGATTAATAATAATGATAATGATGATAACACTAATAATTATGATAAAATAATAATGATAACAAGGATAATAGTAATAATAATAACAATAATAATAATAGCAACAATAATGATAATGATAATGATAATGATAATGATAATGGTGATGATAATAATAATAATAATAATAATGAAAATTAAAACAATTGTGATGCTATTAATAATAATGATGATATGAAAATACTGATAGTGATGATAATAATGCCAATCCTAACAGCAACAACATCAAATATATGATAATGATGATTATAATGATGAAGACAATGATAATAATGATTATAATAACAATGATTACAACACTAACACCAACACTAACACTAACACTAACTAATGATAATAATAATAATAATAATGATAGAAATAATGTTAATAATAACAATGATAGAAATGATGATAATAGTAACATAATAATAATGATAATAATAATAATATGATAATAATGATAATAATAATAATATAATAATAATCATGATTACGATAATATTAATAAAAACAATAATTGAGACAGTAACACAAGTAATAGTAATAATAATAATAATAATAATTATAATAATAATAATAATAATAATGATAATAATAATAATGATGATGATGATGATAATGATAATAGTTATAAAACTAACAATAACACTAATCATAACAACAACAATGATTATTTTTATTATTGCCATTATTATTATTATTATTGTTACAACAAAAACAATAATAATAAATAATAATGATAGTAATGTGATGATAATAACAATAATCCTAGAAAAAGAGATGATAATGATAAAGATAATGATACTGTCAGTGACATTAATAATAATATTAATAGCAAAAATAATTATCATAATGATAATAATAATGACAATGACAATATTTAAGGTGATAGTAATTTTCATTCATCAATTTCATCCTCCTTATAAACCGAAAATACCCATTTAACCGAACGTGGAAAGTCGTATACCATAGAATCTGTACAAAGGCAACTGAGTAGTACATAGAGGCAAAAGCGTAGAGAGATATGTGATCGTGATTGTTATATCACAAGATCACGTGATCACATGTCTGTGTATCGTTACGAATGAATGACTCTCGCTTAAGATCAGATCTAAAGAAGCAAGAAATCGAGTTTTTTTTTCAGGATGGAGCATATTGAACAGGATAACTAGTACCTGGCAACTGTGTACTTCTTGACGTAACTATGACGTCACGAGACTCACTTTTGCTTTCATCGGGAAGCCTAGCAACCACGCGTCTGGACACTGAAGTTTGTGATTCATATTGATGTATATTGTGTATATTGACGAAAAAGATAGATTAATAAATAGACAGATTATAAGTACAAAATATAGAAACGAGGACAAAATGTTCAGAAGCGTGTAAAGCCATTCTATGAAAAAAACAAAACAAAAAAAAAAAACGGAGAGGAAGTTCCTGTAAAGTTCCTCTCCAACATCCGGGTCTCCTTCCTGAATCCCTTTCCATTTTGCCAAACACAGACACAAGAGAATGCCAACCTTTCCCGGGATTCCGTTGAGCTTTCATTCGCATTTCCTAAGTTCAAGATTTTATTCGGTTACTACAAAGTCTGCCAAAGTTGTATAGAACCTGCTTCATTCCTTCGTGTTCTCTAGTGTTCTTTATTTACCTACCTCTTAATTCAATTAAATGTAGTAAATACCTGGTATTTACTTACTAGCAGGAAGAAATATTCATATCTGTGAATGTTTGATACCTTTTAATATATATATATATATATATAAATTCACACACACACACACACACACATATGCATATATATATGTATATATATATCTATTTATATTTATAGACAGATAGATATATTTTTCGTTGGGGAGGGGGGGGGGGGCAAGGTTGGGTAAGCGTGCCGAGCGAAAAAAAAGCCATTCTAGGGCCATTTTAAAGCTTTAACCGGACCTACATACTTGTAATTTATATATATAAAAGAATGTGGCCACTGGGCGGGGCAAGCCAGACCTCGGGGGGGGGGGGGGTAAACAGAGTCTTGGGAGGCAGTTTCCTCCCCCAGCCCCCCAGTTGACGCCTCTGGATAGATAGATATGGGTATGTAAACATACACATATCTATCTATCTACACAAACATACAAACATGTATAATACATGCACATATGGGTATGTGTGTAGAAATTGATTGAGAACGGAACCAAATAGATATATATTCAGGTTTCGAGACTAATTGAACTTACAGAGCTAAAAGGTCATCTGCATGCCTACACGCAGACTTTATACTCATTTACATGGCAACGAGTCATGAGTGTCATCCTATTAAATAGACATTTCCATTTTCAGTGAAGTTCAGAAGCGCGATGCCTGACGACGCCCTCCTCCTGCGCCTCCCACTTCTTCAGCGCCATCGCCAGGGCGTCCAGGACCTTCGTCCAGGGAACGAATGTGTGTCGAGAAATAGAGAGATTAAACACAAACTCTATCTTACACTGGCTCTATAGGAATACGAAAGCATTTGTGAATAATTATTGTTTGCGTTTTATATTGTTATTATTATCAAGATATTAGTATTACTATTACGATTATTATTACTATTGTTGTTATTATTATCATCATTAGCATTATCTTTATCATTATTATTATTGTTATTATAATTTTCATTTCTGTGATTATCATTATCGTTGTTATTATTTTAATTAATGTTATCATTATTATTTTCATTATATGGTGTATCAACTAAGTGCATCCATGGCTAGGGGTCCCGCACTATTGATTCCTTTCCCTTTAAGCTTGTAAGGGACACAAGTCTGTACCTGAAATATCCCCTCATGGACAGATCCCCTTGAGGTGTGGTAACGTGGGAGGGGGGTGGGGGGTCTGCATGAAAACTACTTAGGGGCAAGTTCCAGTGTGTATCTGTTCATTTAAAGTAAACATTGAACAAAAAAATATGAAAATACTAATATATAAAACCAGGAAAAAACAATATAATACAAAAATAGCCCTATAGTTATTTCAAAACTGCCGTGAACAGTTAAAGGTTCAAATTAACTGCTGAAAAAAGAGTCCTAGATGATCCTCAGGGAAAAGGCCTTTGAATAATAATAATAATAAAAAAAAAAAAGTTTCTAAAACAGGGCGGCATAGAAGTAATGAAGGTGCATCTCGAAGGAGAGTAAAAAAAATGGCAAAGGCTAAGAGTAAGCAAAACCAGAGCACAAGAAGAAAAGCCAAGTCCTGAGGCGAAAGTCCATAAAACATAAATAAATAAAAGTAAAAAACATTAAAATAAAATAGCAGAGCATCACAAAATGTACACGTTTCTTATGAGACTAGAGATCACGTCCAGCTCGTAGTTAAATAAAAATATCAGGCTCTCAATACTTAACTTTTCTTTGTGTGGCTGTAGCTATGGCATCCAGTGTTCTCAGGTCAAAAAGAGGGGCAATAATACACACTGACTGCTATGGACGGACTGTATTTGGCGGTAAACTGGGTCATATATAGACAGTGTGACGTCATCAGCCACGTGAAATGATAATATTAAATAAAATCAGATTATAGTTTTAAAATATCAGGGAGGATGTCATAACATAAATTAAGAAGAAAAAAAAAAAAAAAATTCTTGGTGACTATAAATACATTTGAAAAGATGTCGTACCTTCACTCAATGATGAGTCAGCAAGCAAACTAAGAACCTATGATAAAAAAGGTAAAACAAAACAAAAAAAAACAACAACCTTAAAACAGTGGATAATAATTCAATAAAATAACCAATAAGAACTGGTAAAAAACAACAGACACAAGAAAACGAAAGCATATCTTAAAGAACAAAGAAAACGACAATCAGGCAGACTAAAGCAACAGCACAAAACGAACCAAAGACACAAGATGTAAAATCGCACACAAACGAAGATGCGACTTTGAGCGACAAATCCGTGGGAGCGAGATATTGTAGGCTGCTCGTTATTAATATCATTATTATGATTATGAAGACTTTTATTATCATTATCATTATCATTATTATTATTATGAAGACTATTATTATCATTATCATTATCATTATTATTATTATGAAGGCTATTATTATCATTATTAGCATTATTATTATTGTTACTATCATCATTATTATTTTTATTATTATCGTTACTATTATCGTTATTACCATTATTATCACTGGAAGTTTATTATTATTATTATCATTATTATTATCATTACTACTATTACTATTATTATTATCATTATCATTATCATTATTATTATTATTAACATTATTATTATTATTATTATTATTATTATTATTATTATTATTATCATTAATATTATTATTATTATTAGTGTTGTTGTTGTTGTTACTGCTCCTACTACTGCCTTTATCAATATTGTCATAATTGATTTTATCATCATTGTTATTAACATTATTCTTATTGCGAGTATTATTATCATCTTTATTTATAATAATATCTTGTTATTGTTTTCATCAATATTATTATTAGTAGTAGTTTTAGTATTGCTATCATTATCATTATCATCATCATTTTTATCATTATTACAGTTATCATTATCATCTTTATAATTATTATTGTTATCATTATTATTATTACTATTATTACTATTATCATTATTATTATTATTACTAATGTTACTTTCATTAATATTGTTATCATTATTACTAATATTATCATCATGATTATCATTATTATATTAATTATTACTATTATTATTATCATTATTTTTATTACTATTATTATTATTATTATTATTATTATTATTATTATTAACGCAAGCAGATATAAAACACATATAGACAACATATGAATGATGCATCCTATTTCAGCAGCGATATATCTTTCCAAACATATGTGACGAAATATAATTAATTCTTAACCCTGGAAAGCGTAAGAAATAAAAGCGTAATGTTCTGACAGGTAGACATTCTCTTTCCTCTGTGTTTTGGGGAATGCCAAGGGATCTCGGAAGAAGACCCGGATGTTGGAGAGGAACTGTTGTAGGAACTTCCTTGTCGCTGTAATTTTTGAGGAAGAATTACATGTTTATAAAATGTTTGATCTAGGTTCTATGTATATATATGAATATGTACATGGCATTTGCTTGTTATTACGTAGTTATTGATAACGTATCTATTCATCTAACTTTCTTTTCAAATGAAGTACAGTTGGTAAAACGCAATTCTTAGAATGATGGCTGCCAGGCTTCTCGGTGAAAGTAAAAGTGACTTTCGTGACGTCATAGCAACGTCAGAGAGGGTACAGTTGCCAGCTAATTATTTTTCTGCTCAGCAGGATCTACCCTGATCAAGTATTACAGGATATCTACTCTGAAATAAATTACAGCGGTGTTTTGTGGTAGTCGTTCTTCATAACGTTAGATATACAATCACTTAATTTCACTACTGCCTTCATTTCTATATAATGTTCGGTTATTTTTTTTTTTTTAGATATATGTTATACGATTATTCATCCCTTTTAAGTTGGAATCAGCCGCCTTATGAATAAAATGATCTTGTACAATATCCAAAAAGACTTTATTTACCATGATCGTCGTCAATAATAAAAATACAGAATATACCATCTGTGCGTAAAAAGTCAAATAAAAAATGAAAACGTAAGAAAAAATCCGATGTAAAAGCTAACAGGAAAATGAAATAACAGTAAATCAATTACGATTCACTGCGATTTACTGTACACAAGCAACGGGAAAATTACGATGATATAAATCCGTAGAGCGAGCAATTCTTACTTGTTTGTCTAGAAAGTCCAGATAAAAATAACTTCCTCTTCTACAAATCAATCAATCAGTCAATCAAAGGAAGAAAGAAAAATAGACACAGAAGAAAAGAAAGGGAAAGAAAGAAAGAAAGAGAGAAAGAAAGAAAGAGAGAAAGATAAAAAAAACACGTGGTCCATTGCACCATCTTGTCTCAGCTTCCCTTGTTTAGCATTTGTCTCTCGCCCTCACTTTCTCCTCCGACCTAAGTTCAAGGTCATTCTCGTACGTGTGGTAATGATGGTGTAATTTCGTGTATTTGTATCATGAATTTCGTTTAGCTTTTTCTTTATCCTTCGCGAGAAATAATTCACATTTGTCAAATGTTTTTTTTGTTTTTTATGGAAATGTGTAATGGTCTTTAGTCGCTGTATTCAGATGAATGAACGCATAATAATAATAATAAAAAAAAAACAATTTTGACCTCTCATATGACCCCCAAAAAGATAAATAAATGCGTATCAAACAATAGAAAACTTATGCATAAATTAAAATAGTGAATTATGAAAAATAACCAAAACCTTTAGAAAAAGAACTGTGGGTTATAGTCGTTTTTATACAGCATGAATTATGAATTACCAGATTTTCAGCTGTATAACTGTTGATACGCGAATAAATGTTAACTTTCATGATAACTTTATTCACGGTTAAATATATATTTTTTTTGTCTATCTGTTCAATAATCTCATCCATTAATCTATTTCACTTGGTTTGATTTAGTTACTAGTGTTTTATGTAATGTAGAAAATGGATAAACACAGGAAATCAGGAAATGTAATTTTCATGTATAGAAAGACACTCGGTTAAAACAGCGATGATGAAGTATTTATTCACGGTTTGATTAAGCTGCACTTAATGTGTGTAATACAGTGTCGTATAGAATTATCATTAGGGCTTAGTGGTTCAGTTATATGAAGACGCGAGAGAGAGAGAGAGAGAGAGAGAGAGAGAGAGAGAGAGAGAGAGAGAGAGAGAGAGAGAGAGAGAGAGAGAGAGAGAGAGCGAGAGAGAGAGAGAGAGCGCGCGCGCGCGAGAGAGAGAGAGAGAGAGAGAGAGAGAGAGAGAGAGAGAGAGAGAGAGAGAGAGAGAGAGAGAGAGAGAGAGAGAGAGATTAAAAATACACAACGATAAATAAAAGCAATAATAACAATGGTTATCATAACAGTAGTCAATGCCCGTATTTACTTGCCAGCAGGTAATACGCATCATAAAACTCTACAACTGGTTTTTTTTTTACATCGTGGGGTCATTTTTCCACCAATATCACGGGATGGCGATAATTTTTAGACTTCCTTTCAATAGAAAACAATTCCCTTTTTCATGTGGCACGATGTCTGGTCGAGAAGTCCTGTGGATCCTCCCACTTCTCCACTGCCTCCGTCAGAGCACGGAAGACCTTCGTCACCGTCTCCAGGGATCGATTATTTAAGGACAAACTGAAGAAAAGAAGGTAAATAGTTAACTCAGGGAAATCTTGAGATATTGCAGAGAAACACTTGCTTATGATTTAAAGAGCAGCCGATACTTTCTTACGCAAGAATATTAAAAATACAATATCAGGATATATTATTTTAGAAACTAAAAAAATCGTCTCATTAGAAGCTGAGCCACAAACCTATCGTGGGTGTCAGTATGTTTAAAGCCTCCATGATCTGCAACATCCCAAACGGGGGGAGAAGACACGAGAAAGTTTGGGCCGTTTGGAGTATAGTTCTTATTAAACCAGTCGAAGAGGAGCACGGCGGCCACAGCCACAAGTGCGAAGAGACCCACTTTTTCGTACTCCAGTTGGCCGATCCAGCTCCTGACGTCGAAGGAGTTGACGAGGCTTCGGAAGTCAACGTGACGAAGACTCTCCTGCAGCTGGTAGACGACGGGGGCGATCAGATAAGCAGACATCTTGCTGTAAGTAAATATTTCTTATGGTAGAGACATAAACACATAGATAGAGGTAGGTGCTTTATCATTAGAGAAACATAGATAACTGATAAATTGATAAAATGGAATGGGATGCTTTCGGGAGAGTACCGGCAAAGCGACACTATATTACTAACCACCGGGCCAGGAGTAGTGAAATTCCAAACGGAAGTGTACCCTGTGACTGTAAATAAATGACTGAGTTCAGCCTGAGTGCACTGGCTTATATATGACCTCCCGTGGAAAGGTTTCCGGCGGGTCCCAAGGGCACTCAGAGTGGATCCTGGGAAGGAATTTTTGAATATCATTTCTTTTCACAACTGATGATAAAATACTGTACATTCGTCCACTTCTTTGCATGCTTCGTCTATATGCATTATCTCATCTCTGCCCCTCTCTCTCTCTTGGTTATCATTTTTTATTTCATTTTTGTTGTTACCTTTACCCTCTTATTAGCCCTTCCCTTTTTTCTCTCTCTCTTTTTAGTTTTTTTTTCTTAATTTTTAATTTTTTGGTAGTTCTTGTTCTTTTACTAATTTATCCTTGTTTCATCTTTACTCATTCTCTTTTAAAAGTTCATTAACTGTGAAGACCATTTTTTAAAATTCATTTTCCCTTCTATATCAGTCCTGCTTCCTCTTAAAACGACGCTGATAAGATCTCTTTTCACGTCTCTCTTTCTCTCTCTCTTCTCTTTTATTTTCTTCTCTCTCTCTCTCATCTCTTTTCTTCTCTTCTCTTCTCTCTCTCTTTCTCTTTCTTCTTTTCTTTTCTTCTCTCTCTTCTCTTTTCATTTATTTTCTTCTCTTTCTCTCTTTTCTTTTCTTTTCTTTTCTTTTCTTTTCTTTTCCTCTCTCTCTCTTTTCTTTTCTTTTATTTTCTTTTCTTCTCTCTCTCTCTCTCTCTCTCTCTCTCTCTCTCTCTCTCTCTCTCTCTCTCTCTCTCTCTCTCTCTCTCTCTCTCCTCTCTTTCCTCTAGCCTCCTCACTTCTCTTCTCTTCTCTTCTCTTCTCTTCTCTTCTCTCTCTCTCTCTTCTCTTATTTTCCAATCTCTCTCCCTTTTTCTCTCCCCCTCCATTCCCTCCTCTCTCTCTCCTTCTCTCCCCCTCTTCTCTCTCTCTCTCTCTCTCTCTCTCTCTCTCTCTCTCTCTCTCTCTCTCTCTCTCTCTCTCTTTGGTGTGTGGCGTTTCGAAAACACCCAATAACCTTGAAGAGTTCCCCGAAATCTTGTGTCTGTCAGAAAGTATGTCAAACTACATTCATGCTTATTTCTCCTTTTCTTGACTTCATTAACCTTAGATTTTTGATAAGATAACGATACTGACTAATGGGTAATACTTGTTCTCTCCAGCTCTGCTCGCTATCATAACTAATAGCGTTAATTATATGAATACCACTGCATTGTATTATTAAAGGTATTCTTAATACAATTCTTTCTAACTATAAAAGGGAAAGGAAAAGGCTCTACTTCATTGATTTTTGTATTTCTGGTTCATTCACTGTGAATGCACTCAGTGATATAACAGTGAGAATGATAATAATAACGAAGAAGTAATAAAGTGTATAAATATGGGTTATGGAAATAGCCATGATGGCTGAAAACGAGATAGTTTGCTTGCCCGCAAACAAACGTAAAGGAAATGTACATTCTTTCTAGACATTGTGATATTTACATTAGAGGTATAATAACGACCCAAATAACCGAGTCCAGCGGAACTCTCTGGTGTCTTAGAAGGCTCGGTTCCTGACAGCGCTGTCCGCCGGCGCCTCCCACTTCTTCACCTCCTTCGTCAGCGCATCCAGGACAGTTGCCAAGGGCTCCAGCGAACGGCTGTTTAAAGAAATTCGATCACTGCAATTAGTGTGATGTAATACAAAGAAAATTATGATATATAAGAAGATATAACAAGATACAAAACAGATTCAATCATTTCAATTTGCTTAGCTTCCTTTTTAATCAGAATAATTGACCCTTAAAGACTGACCTTCCGCGGAGGGACTGGCTGAGCCCCGTCTGGTCTGCGCTGTCCCAGGCGTTGGCCACAGAGGACACTAGGCTCCTGCCGAAGGGGGTGGGGCTCTTGGTGAACAGGTCCAGGACCAGCAGCACGACCAACGCCGCCAGAGCCACGAAACCCACCGTCTTGAAGTCCACCTTGCCGAACCAGTTGCTGAGGTCGTTGCTGATGAAGTTCCTGAGGTCGACGTTGCGAAGACTCTCCTGCAGCTGGTACATGAAGGGGGTGAGGGCGTTGGAGGCCATTTGGCTGCAAGGAAATCCACAGATATTTTACAAAATCATGTCAGAGAGAAGAGAATATAAAGACAAATAGCATTTTGTAAACATCAAAAAAATCCCATAATAAGAGTAAGAGTAAGAGCGATAGAGAGAGAAAGAGGTACCTTGTGTGGGCAGCGGAAAGTGAAAGGGTGTGTTCTTGGGTACTGAGGGCAACTGACTGATGCCGTGCCAGCGTCTGCGGACCTTAAGTAAGAGTGGCGGAATGAAAGGACTTCCTCGGAAGAGACTAACCGGATGTATTGGGGAAGTTTATAACTTTTCCAGTGTGCATTCACTTAATAGGCAGCACAGACATATACGCACGCGCAGCACAAATGGGCAGTGCACACTCGACGATCACAAACACGCACAAGTACATGGATATATACATGCGTATGCACATACATACTATATATGTATACACACATGTATATATATGTGTATACATATATTTATTTATATATATCTATATATATGTTTATATATTATACATATATATGCATATATATATATATATATATATATATATATATATACATATACATATATATTCACACACAGACACACACACACACATATATATATGCATATGCATATATATATATATATATATATATATATATATATAAATAAATACATATGTATATATACACACGCATATATATATATATGCATATGTATACATACATATACTTATATTTATATGATATATATGTATATAAACACATATGCATATTTATATATATAAATACATATATATACATATACACACTCATATATTTGTATATACATACATATATATATATATACACTCATATATATGTATATACATACATATATACATATACACACTCATATATGTGTATATTCATACATATATATACATCCATACACACACATGCATACAGACACGCACATGAGTGCACACGCGTGCACACACGCACGGATTTGCAAATAGGAGTTCACCTTATACAAAACAACTGCTGCCTTGTGGTTCAGTCCGTGTATAGCCAAAGCCTATGGGAATCTACCCTATGCAAAAAAAGCCACTGCCTTATGGCATCTAGATGATGAAAAGGCTTCGAGAGTCAACCCTGAGGAAAAATATGAAGCCAGACTCCCTGAGGCAGTTCGTTGTTGCTTGCGACCTCGTTCTGGCAACCCCTGGCGCCAAACTGTATCGGTCTTTACCGTTTCTTTGGATCAATCAGCTGCGTGGACAGATGGAGCCTGCTGCATGGCAATAACTTGCTGCTAAAATTCTTTCGCCCAGGCATTGACTATCTATACGGGAATGGGTATATATGTATATGTATATATGTATATATATAGTATATATATGTATGTGTTTGTGTGTGAGTATGTGCGTGAGTGTATAGGTATATACATATACCTACTAATGTATTTACCAATTTCCTGACAGAAGTATATATTGCTATTCATCTATTGAAAAATCAACTACCATTGCTTCCACAAAGTACAATAGACTCTCTTCGGCGCACTAGGATTTCCAAGTAATTGCCAACATGCAGTTCCGAAAAGGTCTCAGAGAGCGTATATACACCGCATCAAAATCAGACCCTCTTTCCGTTCTTTCTCTCTCCATGTTTCTCTTATGTGAACATCATCGATCTTTTCGGAAAGAGTTACCTCGTTTGCTTTGATAGGTGTATTTTGTTCTCTCTCCCGTGTTCCTCTTTGCTTTGTTGGCAACAGCCGTAAAAGCTATGGGATCTTGTTATATGATTTACTGGAATGGGCCAATTAAGGGAAAATGGGACGAAGTCCAAAATGCCGTACTTATTATGAATTTTAAGATCATTTAAACAGAATGGGAAGGAAAAGCCTTACTTTATTATTCGACTTTTGTATTTGGTATTGTTCATTCGCAGTGAATGCAGTCATCCCATAAAACATTGTGCATATTATTGTAAATTAAATAACAATGAGAATAATAATAACAATAGCGAATAAATAATAACATTTATGAATATATAGACTATAGAAATGACCAGGGCTATCTAACCATGAGGGCTGAAAAATAGTTTGCTTGCCTGCAAACAAACGCTTGTAAAGAAATTGTAGATTTTTCTAGACATTGTGATATTTACATTAGAGGTATAATAACGACCCAAATAACCGAGTCCAGCGGAACTCTCTGGTGTCTTAGAAGGCTCGGTTCCTGACAGCGCTGTCCGCCGGCGCCTCCCACTTCTTCACCTCCTTCGTCAGCGCATCCAGGACAGTTGCCAAGGGCTCCAGCGAACGGCTGTTTAAAGAAATTCGATCACTGCAATTAGTGTGATGTAATACAAAGAAAATTATGATATATAAGAAGATATAACAAGATACAAAACAGATTCAATCATTTCAATTTGCTTAGCTTCCTTTTTAATCAGAATAATTGACCCTTAAAGACTGACCTTCCGCGGAGGGACTGGCTGAGCCCC
>NC_061847.1:20892098-20899598 GCF_019202785.1 Penaeus chinensis | reverse complement strand
GTGTATGTGTTTGTATTTGTGTGTGTGTGTGTGTATGTGTGTTAGTATGTTAGTGTGTGTATGTGTTCGAGATTACATGCCTTTATATATATATATATATATATATATATATATATATATATATATATATACATATACACCAACACACACACGCACACACACACACACACAGACACATATATATATATATGCATATATACATGTGTGTGTATGTGTGTGTGTTGTATGTGTGTGTGTTTGTATGTGTGTGTGTGTGGGTGGGTGTATGTGTGTGAGCATAGCAAGAGAATATAGAAATATATAAATATATCAAGATAATATATAAATGCCCGAAATGTAAATTAACCAATAAATATATAAATAAAAATCTCTGTATTGCATAACATCAAGGTTTACTTCCAAGCCTGCAGACTCCTCCAGGCTCACTCACAAGAGGAGCGCTTGCCGAACGCCCTTCCCACGGCGTTCAGAAGTTACGGTGCCTGACGTCGTTCTCTGGCTCGTCCCACTTCTTCGCCGCCTCCGACAGGGCGTCCAGGACCTTCGTTACGGGCGCCATGGACTGACTGCTGGAGGAAGGCGGCCAGTGAAACCTTTGTAGATCATTTCACCTAGGGATATTTGCATGGGTATACACAATGATCTATACTTATCTATATGGAAATTTAAATCTATGTCTTTCTATGTCTTTCTCAATCTCTGTCTTTCTCTCTCTCTCATTCTCGCTCTCGCTCTCTCTCTCTCTCTCTCTCTCTCTCTCTCTCTCTCTCTCTCTCTCTCTCTCTCTCTCTCTCTCTCTCTCTCTCTCTCTCTCTCTCTCTCTCTCTTCCTACCTAGCCATCTCTATCTTTCTCTCTCATTACACATAAGTATCCTACTATCTACATGCCCGACCTATCGCGGATGGCGTTGAGGCCCAACTGGTCAGCATTATCCCAGGCGTGGGCGGCGGAGGACAGCAAGCCTTTGCCGAAGGGCGCGACGCTCTTGACGAAGAAATTGACGAGAACCACGACGGCCACGGCCACCAGCGCCACGAGTCCCACTGTCTTGACGTCTGCCTTGTCAACCAAGCTTTTAAGGTCGAAACTCTGGAGGTCGACGCTGCGAAGACCTTCCTGTAGCTGGTAGGCGACGGGGGCGAACGCGGGGGGGAACATGGTGCTGAGAAAACCAGACGATTCAATAGATAAGATGCTCTGATTAGAGTAGGCGGATATGGTCTTAGATAAGATGTTTTGATTAGAATAGATGGATAAGGTGTTAGATAAGATGTTCTAATCCTTTCTTCTCTTTATCCCTTCTTCGATATATATCTTAAAATTTACACTGCAGTGACGAACGATACTGTAGATAATACCAACCTTGAACTCAAGAACCGAGCGGAAGTATCTATGGTTTCAAAGCGCGAAAGCAGACTGAGGATCTGACCCGAGGCGATGCTCTTATATGCTGTTGTGATCACTCGAATAGGGAGAAGAAAACCCGGATGCTGTGGAAGAACTTTTCCCTTCCTTTTTCCTCCGCTCTTTTCGCTGTCCGATTTCTCCTTTTCTTTCCCTCGCGTTTATCCGTTTCTTGCTATTCCCCTTCGCAATTTGAATGAAACGATAATCATACCATTCATGGAAATAAGAAGGGATTGACCTCCTACCCGGTCGGCTGTTTTGCTCACACTTGCAAGGAAAGTAAAGGCATGGTGCGTAACGTCATAAATTCGTAACATCAAAAAATAATAATTTTTCCTTTATGTCTTGCATACACAGAACACACACACACACACACACACACACACACACACACACACACACACACACACACACACACACACACACACACATATATATTGTATCATATTATAATAATTTTAAAACTGTCCGTCCGCGCGAGCGTTTGTCCGTTCGTTCTCACGTTACAGTTACTTTTTACGCTTGATATATATTCCATTTGGGGACTTGAAATCGGTTCATGTTGGTGTAAAATGGAGTGATAATAAGTATTGAATAAACAAATGAATTTAAAGAATCTTTCTCTCTCTCTCTCTCTCTCTCTCTCTCTCTCTCTCTCTCTCTCTCTCTCTCTCTCTCTCTCTCTATCTCTATCTCTCTCTCTCTATCTCTCTCAAACACACACACACACTCACACAACAAAAGACGTGGGGAGTTTATGAAGGAAATTTAAGGAGGAAGAGGCAGAGCAGTGAAGGGGGAAAAAAGAGAGGAAGTGAGAGAGGGAGAAGGAAACAAAAAAGGAGAGAGCAGGCGAAAGATGGAAGGAAGAAAATGTTAGAGGGAGAGAGGAGTCAGTTTTGCTGTTGATGTTCCGTGGAATTTCCACGGGTCCCTGTGGCACACAAACACACACCCACACACACACACACACACAGACACACACACACACATATAGATATTTGTATATTTATAAACATACACACGCACATAAGCACGCATGTATACATACATATAAATAAAAAAGAAAAAAATATATATAATGAGAGAGAGGTACAGATATATGTAGATATGTAGATATAGATACAATTATAGATATAGATATAGATATAGACATAAATATACTGATATAAAGATAAATTGAATAGGTAAATATATTGATTAATATAGATATGTATAGACACACACAGAGTAGAATGTATATGTTTGGGTACATTTGTGCATATCTTTAGTCTGGAAAAGTAACGGACTTCCCCCCCAACATCCGGGTCGCTTTCCGAGTAGCCTTCGCGATTCCTTTCGTTCGACCAGTCCTATTTAAGGCCACACTTACACTGGCAAGGTGTCAGTCTGCCGCGCCCAACCCCCAAGAAAACTTTACCTTTCCCTCTCCGCTGCGCACAATAGGTACACCCTTAACTCATTCTGTCCTATTGAACGGTGGGGTTATTGGCTGTGTCTTCGCCTCTTACGTTGTGTAATTTTCTGTTTTGGTTTTGCATTACCTCTGCGACTCTCCTTGCAGCCAAAATGGCCTCCAACGCCCTCGCCCCCTTCATGTACCAGCTACAGGAGAGTCTTCGCAACGTCGACCTCAGGAACTTCATCAGCAACGACCTCAGCAACTGGCTCGGCAAGGTGGACTTCAAGACGGTGGGTTTCGTGGCTCTGGCGGCGTTGGTCGTGCTGCTGGTCCTGGACCTGTTCACCAAGAGCCCCACCCCCTTCGGCAGGAGCCTAGTGTCCTCTGTGGCTAACGTCTGGGACAGCGTAGGCCAGACGGGGCTCAGCCAGTCTCTTCGTGGCAGGTCGGTCCTTTAATGAGTGAAATATACTGTACTGATTAATAACGAAACTAATTTAGCCGAGGCAATTGAATACATTTTTAATTTCCATACTGCCATGCTCATCATATTATATAAGGGAATTTCACTGTGAATTTACTTAATCTAATCGCTCTATTCAAACTCCTTTAAACAGCCGTTCACTGGAGCCCGTGGTGACTATCCTGGACTCTCTAGCGGAGTCAGCAAAGAAGTGGGAGGCGCCGGAGGACAGTGTGGTCAGAAATCGAGCCTTCTGAGTCGCTAATTTTGATTTTGGCACCGATGTAAAGAATGCAGAATTCTAATTGGGAAAAGCCGTTGGAGAAGCAGAGTACAATTTCCTTACAAGCGTTTGTTTGCAGGCAAGCAAGCCAGGTTGTTTCCTACAATTGTAGACTCGTATTGTTTATGTCGATTCCTTTATATCATTTGTGATTATTGAGGTTTATGTTGCTAGTTTTTATTTTGTATAATGTTATCATAACATATTTATTCCGTTTATATGTCGTATTGTTAACTTGTTGAATGGACAATAAAGAAATGTAAATTAAAACCTATCTTGTATACCCCACCCAAGATTATTTAAAAAGAATAGAAAAATACACGTAAAATTGGGAGATATGATATGCATGACCAAATTTGCTTCTCTCTTTATATAAATCTTTACATGTGGGCATTCTTATATTCTCTCTTAAGCTTCTCTGACATAATATATGTCTATTCACTGTTGGTTTTTGCATGACATGATTTAGTCATTCCCATATCTATATTTCATGTAGTAATACATTTGTATTGCATATCTCTACCTATATGTCTGTTATATCTATATGTCTCTTATGATATAACTTAGATGTGGCTCGAAGATTATATCACATAAAATGATTATTAATTTTCTTCGTATCAAAGATTAACCGACAGACGAAGTTAAAACCTAAGACTAACTATGGAAAAGTGATTTGATATCATGTAACATCTTTTTATCTGATCAGTTATTATCCATTAGAATATTCTCATTAGTATTGCTAACAATACATGCTTATTTCATCAATACATGTACAGTGATGTGTCGTTCAGTCCTATTATCAGTTGCGCAAAAAAATGGAACATGAAATCATGATCATAATATCGTTTTCTAAACGGCTGTAGAAAAAAATATATAATTCTAAAAAAAATTGGGACAATGTCAGCGTTCATTTTCTTCTTAAATCTAAGTCTCATTCTTTTGACATCAATGTTAAGTTTGACTTAGATTTATATATTATGACTGTAATTAAGCACATTCATTAATGTATATTTCACTCCAAACATCACAATAGAAGAAATACACGGTGAGGAAATATGTTACGTAGCAACAATATAAGATACATTTTGCTTTTGTTGTTGTATTTTATGATAAACGAAGGTAAGAAAGGAAACAATGAAAACAATGAAAGGTTATGTAAAAAGCAAAGAAAGATCATATAAAAAATAAGAAAGATTATATAAAAAGTAAGAAAGATTATATAAATAATAAGAAAACAATTATATAAGATATAAGAAAGATTATATAAAAGAAAAGTGTTGATGACACAACATTCAGTCTTCCGTTGAGAGTAACCTTGTACGTTAGAGTAAGGAGAAAGTGAGATGCAGTTATTAACACAGATATCAAAAATGAAATACCTGTCGAGATATTAGTTTCTCTCTCCGCCCCCTCCCCTTCTCTATCTCTTTCTTTCTCTATCTCTCTCTGCCTCCATCTCTTTCGCTTCCATCTCTCTCTCTCTCTCTCTCTTTTTATTACTAGTATTGTTACTATCATTATTATAAGTTCTTTTCCTTTTTCGCTCTTCCCTTTTCCATTTCAGCGCACACTTTTGGGTCCATCCCTTTTTTTCCAGGAAAGTGAAAGCAAATTCCGTGACGTCATTTAACCGTCAGTGCAGACACTTGCAGGCACTGTGCTTATGATCAAGACATGGCCAATGGCTGCGTGTAAAAATAACCGAGTAAAAGATTTTATGTAAAAGAGAAATGATCATATTGGGTGTCCTAAAGAAGGGTATTCAGTTCTTTACTGGGATTGAGTTTTGAGCTTTGATTCCTTTTTGTATTTAGGATTGGATTTGATGATGGAGTTAGTGACGGGTTTTGTGTTCTGTATTGTTTGGTTTCATACTTTTGTTTTACATTTCTCTCTCTTTCTGTGTCTCTGTCTGTCTGTCTGTCTCTCTCTCTCTCTCTCTCTCTCTCTCTCTCTCTCTCTCTCTCTCTCTCTCTCTCTTTATCTTTCTCTTCTCTCTCTCTCTCTCTCTCTCTCTCTCTCTCTCTCTCTCTTTCTCTCTCTCTCTCTCTTATTTTGGTTTTACTTTATCTGGTTATTGTTCCATTATTTTTAAATTTTCTCCCCCCTTCATCTTTTTGTATCGTAATTTCCTTCTCTAAATTCTTAAACGTTCTTTTACGTTTCATTTTAGTACTACAGTGCTCCTTCTTTTCTCGTACCTTTTAACTGAGTACTACTATTCTTTTCTTTCTAATAGTCCTTTACTCGTTTATCTAAAGTTTGACAATGATCTCATGATTTTCCCTTACTTACAGGAAGGTATAGGGTTTTGCTAAGAGTTCAAAGTTGTCTTGGGACAACATACTCTGAAACTGCGAGGGTATGTGAAAGAGCTTCTATTTATTGCATTTATCTACTGTATTTATCTATCTACTTTTAAAGCTTTAGTATTTCTGTTACTAAATGTGTTTCTCAGCCAGAGCTTTCTGAGAAAATATGAAAGGAAAAAATACAAGATATACGTAACTTTAAACACATTTATGAAAGAAACATGAATAAATAAGTTTAAGAAAAATACGGGTAAGTATTTTGGAAAGAAGAAATACCAAACAATGTTGGCTGGAAACAAGACAGTTCGCTTGCCCGCAAACAAACGCTTGTAACGAAGTTGTATTTCCTCTCTCCGACCTTCAGTGTTATTGTACTTTAAATCCTGACACATAAACTGACTCCTTCATCAGCTTCTGAGTATCCTACAAAGCCCTGTTTCTCATAACGCTGTCTTCCGGTGACTCCCACTTCTTCGATGCCTCTGCTAGCGCGTCCAAGACAGACACCACGGGTTCCAGCGAACGACTGTTTTGAGGAATTCGAGTTAGAATCAATTGATTATTATATTACACAAGTTGAAAAACAACAGTAAGTAATGATGTGCCAAATATATTCACTTAATCTTTCTACTATTCATCACAAATTAGATTTTTTTTTTTTTTTTCATTTGAAAACTGACCTGCCACGAAGAGACTGGCTGAGCCCCGTCTGGCCTACGCTGTCCCAGGCGTTGGCCGCAGAGGAGAGCAGACTCCTGCCATAGGGCGTGGGGCTCTTGGTGAACAGGTCCAGGACTAGAAGGACGACCAACACCGCCAGAGCCACGAAACCCACAGTCTTGAAGTCCACCTTGCCGAGCCAGTTGCTGAGGTCGGTGTTGATGAAGTTCCTGAGGTCGACGTTGCGAAGACTCTCCTGCAGCTGGTACATGACGGGGGCGAGGGCGTTGGAGGCCATTTGACTGCAAAGAGAACGAAGGAAACCCAACATCAAAATCAGGAATAACAATTCCTCTAAAAACGAAAGGTAGATGCCAAAAACAAAAACTAAACAGCTCCAGCAAAACGCGCCAAAAAGAGACGAAACAAAAACAAAACTCCACCTTGTGTGCGGAGCGGAAAGTGAAAGTGACGTGTTCTCGTGGTCGGGCGCCGCAGACTGATGCCTGGCCCGAGTCTCGTGGGTTCTTATATACGAGTGAAAGAGCGACTACCTTCGCGGAAACTCCTCGAAAAAGGCGAACCGGATGTTGTGAGGAAGACCATCATTTCATTTCGGCAACAATTCAGATCATTGAAGGTTACGTTGTCTAGGTCTCTCTTTCTCTCTGGATCTGTGCTGATATGATTATGTATCGGTATCCGCAACTATCTCTCTCACTTTTACATAACTCTGTCTCTTTATATACATATATATGAATGTGTGTGTGTGTGTGTGTGTGTGTGTGTGTGTGTGTGTGTGTGTGTGTGTGTGCTTATATATAGATGTTTATATATATACATATATAAATATATATTCATATATATGTGTATATATATACATATATATACACACATGTACGTATACATACATATATAGACATGTATGTAAAGATGTATACACACACACACACACACACACACACACACAC
>NC_061847.1:20864598-20867098 GCF_019202785.1 Penaeus chinensis | reverse complement strand
CTGAACAAAAAAACAGAAAACAAAAAGAAAGAACGAAAGAAAGTGACGTCATGATCGAGTGCCCACGGATGCAACAGAGGCCTAACCCCCGCCGCCTCCGTGGCTTTCTCGACCCCGGGTTATGTTTGTGGAGGGTGGCCTACATAAGCGCGTCTGCGTCGTTTGTTGGTCACGCGGTGATTTGGCTCGAGTCTGATTAGATAGGTGAGTAATGATGAGTGTATTGGGCATTGATGTGGATTAGGAGATAAGTGGATCGTTGAAAGTGGAATGTCGGTGTGTGATTTAAGAGTGGATCACTTAATCCTTTGCTTTGGATGATATGTAGGTGTACGCCCACACACGGACGCATATATTTCATATTTTACATCTCTATGCACAATCGTCTCGGCGTGCGTTGTTTGAATTTTATTTGTTATTGCGAAATCTTAAATGCTTAAACTTAAACCATTTATATTTCATCTGCATTTGTGAAACGGAGGATTTTTGTCCGATCAAGAGGGTGAGCGAAGGAAAGTCGGACTCGGTGCCCGTTTAGCGCATTCCGCAGCATCCCCCTGCAGGCAATCCAGTGCTGGAGAAAGGGTAGCTATCCCATCAGGTGGGAAGGGGAGGGGAGTGGGAGGAACAGGTACCCCAGTTTCCAAGGGAAAGTGGCACTTTCGTAGAAATCGCAGTTGATTTGCCTGCAGACATAACTTTAAAAACATGTATGCAAGGGGAGATCGAAGTGGCGGCGGTGACCCCGCCAGAATACTACCTTTCGTCCAGGACGGAGCCGAAGAAGTCCGCCCACGTCTCGCTGCTGCTGATCCTGGCAATGAGCGGCTGGAAGAAGGACTCGTCGATCCTGGCAAGGGCCACGAGGGACGCGTTGCCGAGGCCGGCGCTGAGGGCGAAGGCGCCGGCCATGATGGCGACGAAGGCTGCCGTGCCCACCGACTCTGCCAGGTCGTCCAGGCTGTTGGTGAGCCTGTCCACCGACGTCCTGGTGTTCAGGATGGCGTTGTTGGCTGACATCATCATGTCCATGGCGGCGGCTACGCGTCGGGGAGAGAGAGAGGCGGTCAGTCGTCGCTCAGCGAAATCTGAAGGATAAAGCGTCGTTCACATCTTCTAATTTGATACAAAACAAATGTCCTCCTTCTCCAAATAAAGAAAAAAGGAGAATAAACACACACTCACCTTGCTGGAATGAAACCGCAATCCAATCTGCAACCGAAACAAAACTATGCAAGAAAACTCAAAACAAATCCGAAACGCCGTCTCGAACCAGCCGCCAAGGTCTCAAACCGGGAGCGCTGCGCAGAAGCTTCCTCACCCTCACTCCAGGCGTGACTGAGGCCCTCCGTCCCAACGCCCTCCCTTCGTGCTCTCCGCCTCCTCGTACTCCCGTCGGTGAAACTCTCTTTAGCCGTGGGTCAGGCAGGTTTATCCGGGCCTCCGCCACCGTCTCTTTCTATTTGCCTCTCTCGTCTACCGTAATGAACTCGCCCATTAGCGCGTGAATTTACAGACAGGATAATAGAGTGATGTTCATAGTGTCTAAGTGATGCTCGTGATGCTTTGATTGATGTGTCATGAGCAGATTCAACTTTTTTTTTTTTTATTAGTGAGGTCACTGGTGCTCCTTAGGGAAACGATTCTTTTTAAGAGGTGTGCGAAAAGGGAATGTTTCGCTCAGACACTTCGAGAAAACGAGCCGCTCGTGTCCGGCAATGGATGGGTAATCTGCTGTGTGATTAGGGCTTCGCTGTGATTTACCCCCCCCCCCCCCCCCGACTCTTAGATCAACACTGGGAAGGTTTGGTTAATGAGTCTAAATCTTGAGAAGAATAATGTCAGCGGATATATTGAGGAAGATGATAGGATACGCAATTTGAGAAATAAAAGAACCGATCATAATTTCCTTGTTTCTTGTAATTCCTTTTGAGAATCGCTGTTCCACGACCACACAACGTTCGCGTGCCATGCTTTGCCTTCCGGAGTGTGTCGCTCAACGAGGCCTAAATAATTTTGTCATTTTCATAGTTCGACTAAATGATACATACAAAAAACATAAGATTTGTTTGCTTTTATGAAAAACTGCGTGAAAACAGACTATGCTGAGAACAGTGTCTCTGAGCATGTTATGGTTCAAATACATCTAAATTTTCTTGATTTTATTGATATTTCTGTAGCCAAGAATTATTTATACTATGTGTGTGTGGAATCGCGTAAAAATAGGTGAATGTAAGTAAATGTTCGTAACATGGTGTAAAATAATTTTGCGTGACTGAGAAGACGTAGACAAAGGTAAAATCACTAAACCGTCACGCTAACTCCCATACTCCATCTGCCCAGCTTTCACTCAACTAAACATACCCTGCTTGTTTTTATACAGGGAAAGTATATTCCTTGGGAAATGACTTGTGTGTCAGAGTTAGAGATTATTGCGATACATACTGTTTATTTCAAGATTACTATATACACATACATATATATAAATATATATACATAT
>NC_061847.1:20854598-20857098 GCF_019202785.1 Penaeus chinensis | reverse complement strand
TGATGAGGGTAATAATTTTAATAATGATAAGAGCTATATGATGAGAATAATAATAAGTACAACAACGAAAACAATACTAATAATTGATAGTTCAAGGTTATTCTTTGAGAATGTATTTTAATCTGATCCAAATTAAGGTTTATATAAACTCCAAGCCCTTTGACAAATTCCCGGCATTTGTTTATAAATACAAATTGGAGTAAGGAAAACCACAAATAAAATAGTTTCGAAGTTCAACAGTCAAAAGTCAGATTACCAAGGTTAAGAACCACACTAAAGAGATAATTTTGTCTGTTCAAATTCCACAACATTACTTGCTTTCAGTATTCATTATTTTCATTCTTGTACATTCTGTATTCCAAATTCAAAGCTATATAATTTTCAGTGTTCAAAATTCACGGAATATTAATTAATAAAGTTCTAGATTCACCAACTAGGTGATTGAGGATTGTTTCAGCAACTCTTCCTCTCCTTTTCTTTAAGATTTGGTTATTTCTACTAGTAAACAATGGTTTATTGACGTCCCCAACAGGCGGCACTTGCTTCAGAGTCAAGCTTTGTGAATGCGATTTCAGAAGAATCTGAACTACAAACTCAAAACTGAATCTTTGGTGTTCGCACAATAGAAATTAAATGATTTATCTATTAAGTTAAAGTAAATATATATCTTGAGATTTGGAAAAATAATTATAATAATAATAATGTCAATAGTAAATAATGATAATAATAATGATAATAATAATAGTAATAACATTATTAGTAGTGATAAAAACATACTAATAGTGATAAAAACAACCATCATCACCATCATCATTGTTATATTAATTGCATTATCTCTATTCCTCTTTCTCCCCTTATCATCTGATGCAAGTGACAAATATAACCGTTCTCCTACATCTACTTTCCTATTTTATTTATGAGATAACAAGAAAGCCAACAACGGCTGATCTTTGGTTGTTTAGTAATAAATCTCCGGGAAGCGAGACCACAGCAAGAGCACGAGGTTTTCATGCCACTGATTTAGATTATGTGTGTGTGTGTGTGTGTGTGTGTGTGTGTGTGTGTGTGTGTGTGTGTGTGTGTGTGTGTGTGTGTACGTATTTATTTTATATTTGTTTTTACATTTCTATTTCGCATTGTAGGGTTTCTGACTACAATGCACCTCATGGCATACAAGAGCCATTAACTCTCTTGTTGAAACTGTTGAAAGTCCCCCCCCCCCCCCCCCATGTGATTTTGACATTGAAAACCAGTAGAAGAACCTGAAATTGGTAAAATGGAATGAAGTACGTGAACGATTAAGATTAAACGAAAAAAATCGTCCCTCAGTTACGAAATATCACTCAATGTCGCAAGCATGATTGCTACATCAGAAACCTATAGTGGAGAAAGTTTACAATCACCTACTATTTCCCTCCAGGAAGATGACGGTGATACATCCGACTTAGGGATTATGTAATATGTAAGCAATATAAATACTGCTATATAATTAGTCCAGTTCATTTAAAAAATACATGTTGGTGAACATTACTTTTTAGACATTTTTTGGATATAAATGTAGTAGTACTCAAAATCTGGCGATATAGGCTCCTGATCTTGCAATTTTTGATGGTGAATCTAGCGGGATTGATTTTTTTTTCGATGATAACACTGTCCATTCCCTTTGTTAGGTATTTGGTGATAGGACCATCCCGGTTCGTTTCTGGGATTACCTCCTGGTCTCTACTGGTACCAGTGTAGTGCTATACATTTATTATTCAACAACCAAAGAATCGCTGTTGCAACCAAGTTCAGGATTTTGTCTCACTGCTGTGTCTACCTTACGGGTGTTTCTCGGCACATGCGCAGTGGGTGTCTTGGCCTTTTCAATCTTGTTTTATTTGCGTCATTTTTTATCACGCTTATTCTTATTTTTTCGTTTTCAACCATACCCTGACAGAATGTGCGGTTTCCTTCTCATTGGTGATTTGTCGAACACATTTGCGGCGCTTATTTTATTTTCAGCTACTCAAGAATAAGATCACGCAAGTGGTTTGAAATTGAAGTTTCTAGTCTCAGGGATATTCTTTAAAAAATCTAGGCTCTTTTGATTATTAATGGCCCTGATTGTGTATATTTGAGGCTTTCTACTGGTTTGCGTCGATTCATCTAACCGGTCGGTGCAGATCAAGTCAAATATCTGTCACATTTTCAATAGCCCGGAAAAAGCACCATCCCGTTGCCCAATTACGCAAGTGATTTCGTTTCTAATTGTTCAGATTGGTCACGTTACCAACTGTTCGCTTGAATACCCGTTAGTTGGCCTCCGGAGTGAAAAAAGTCCACACACGAATACTTATTCTTCGCTCTGGGTGGTGAAATATGGCTCTGTATTTATTGATTTTTTTTTTAAGAGATCAAATCACTGTTTATTTCCAGGCATCTTTTGTTTAGGAAGTAATGGGTATTAAAGTTCTTCGAGGTTACTGAAATAGTACTTTATTTATTTTAAATTGCAATA
>NC_061847.1:20844598-20847098 GCF_019202785.1 Penaeus chinensis | reverse complement strand
GAAGGAAGGAGGGAGGGAAGGTTGAGAGGTAGGGGGAGGAAGAGAGGGGAGGAGGGGAGAGGAGCAGTGGGGTGAAGAGAGGGAAGGAGGGGAGAGGGCTAGGCGTGTGAAGGAGGGGAAGTAGGGAGGGAGGAGGGGGTGAATAGAGGGAAGAAGGGAGAGGGGGAAGAGGGACTAACTTTGGTCTGGATCCGGGGCGCTTTTGGGACCCGGCTGAGAGGCAAGGACGGCCACGAAATTCGGAGAAGCCAAATGGAGGCAAGCAAAATGACAAGCAAAGATAACTATAACGAGAGATTTTTGAAAATTACTACCAACAAAATGAATCTAACAAGACACAAAAAGACAAAATAAATTACTTACAGCTACGTGCTCTGAATAAATACCAAAAGCTGGCAGAAGTGTGATCTAGAAAATAATCAAACTGGACGACTTTCTGCACGAATCCATCAAAAACGAAATTAAACGAAATTGTTAAATTCCATTTCAGCTCACTTATTTTCGGAATAATTTGTATATTGTGCAAATAAACTAAATGTATTTATATATGTATTATGCTTGTTCTGTGGTGTTAAAATTCATTGCACCATTAGCTATTTATAATGATAAGAGAAGGGTTATAATAATAATGCTGATATTCGTACTAAATGTGGTGATGATAATGTCAGTGAAAATAATGATGGTGATGATGGTGATGATTAATAGGATGATGAGGAAGATAACAATAATTATATAATAATAATAATAATAATAATGATAATAATAATAATAATAATAATGATAATAATAATAATAATAATAATGATACTACTAATAATAAAACAATCGTAATAATAATGATAATAATAATAATAATAATAATAATAAAAATAATAATAATGTTAATAACAAAAATCATTATAGTAATAGTAATAACAATGATAATAATAATATTTTTAATGAAATAATAATAATATTTTTAATGAAATAATAATAAATATAATGAAAGTAACAATAATGAGCATGGTAATGCTAACAATCACCTTCATCATAATCATCATCATCATGATAATAACAATAACGATAATCATAATAACAGTGATAAAGATAATGATAACGATATTGATGAGTAAACAAGTACTTAACAAGTAAACAAGCACTCAATCAAATAAAAGGATAACTTTATTGAATATATACAAGCATAACTAAATATTTGACTGAATAAATACATATAGCTAGATAACAACGGGATCCGGATGAATTAACGATGATCTAAAATTAATGAGATAAATAGTATAACTGTAAACACATAAAACTTACATCTGTATATTTTTCCCTTTTTTTCTTGAGCATTTTTAAATTCATTTTTATGCATTGAATGCGCAGATGTGCTCAGCTAGAGTTCATATCTTGGTGATGGTGATGATAAAAGTATTGATGGAAATACTTATGATGATGATGATGATGATCACACACACACACACACACACACACACACACACACACACACACACACACACACACACACACACACACACCACACACACACACGTATATATATATATATATATATATATGTATATATATAATATATATTTATATATATGTATATATATGCATCTATAAATATCTATTTATCTATCTATCTATGTATCTATCTATATACATATACATGCATATATATATATATATATATATATATATATATATATGTATATATATATATATATATATATATATATATATACATATATATACATAAATATATATATATATATATATATATATATATATATATATATGCACCCATACATATCTATATATCTATCTATCTATCTATCTAAATATGCATCTATATATCTATCTATCTATCTATATGTAAATATTATAACTGTAAACAAATAAAACTTAAAACTTACACACACACACACACACACACACACACACACACACACACACACACACACACACACACACACACACACACACACACACACACACACACACACACACACACATACACACACACATGAGAATGAGAGAAAGAAAGAGACACAGTGAGAGACAGAGAAAGAGAGTCAGAGAGAGAGAGACAGAGAGAGGGAGACAGAAAGAGAGAGAGGTAGAGAGAGGGATAGAGAGAGAGAGAGAGAGAGAGAGAGAGAGAGAGAGAGAGAGAGAGAGAGAGAGAGAGAGAGAGAGAGAGAGAGAGAGAGAGAGAGAGGGGGGAGAGAGAGAGAGAGAGAGGCAGACAGACAGACATACAGACAGACAGAGAAAAAGAGATAGAGAGAAAGAGATAGACGTACAGACAGGTAGACAGACAGAGAGATTACCCAACCTTTGCTTTACATATCCCACACCATGCATTTAGCGAGTTAAGAATTTACATGCGAATTAACTCCTTCCTTAACGAAAAGGACCACAGGATAATAGCTCCCAATGGATAAACACAAGACAACACAAAGCAGAACAAGAACAAATCGCCATGGTATTCCGCAAATGTTTACAGTGTACAGCC
>NC_061847.1:20827098-20832098 GCF_019202785.1 Penaeus chinensis | reverse complement strand
ATGTATGTATATATACGTGTATACATACATTGGTATGAAGTGGACTTCTTATCTATTTTAGGATATTTCCCACCAAGCAAAATGGTGTCTCTCGTGCCAGTTGCGTCTGGTTGCATGCTTGCATATGTTCAGTGGTTAAACTTAACCTGTTACTTTAGAACTAATTTAAGGTTCGGAATCTGCCTCCTGACTTCGTTCTCACGGGTTTTTTTTTTTTTGGTGCTAATGCAACACTTCGAAGGTTTCGTTAAAATAATGTGCTTTAACATCCTGAAGCCGGAGTTGATCGTAAAAGAAGCGGTTTGACCAAATATGTTATCCCCGTCGGTCTGCGGAGCGATTGTCATGGGTGTTAGTGGGCACTCTGTTATCATTATCGTAGGTGTTGTTATTATTACTATTATTAGTGGTGGTGATATCATCGTTGCTGTTAGTGCTGTTATCATTATTGATATTACCATTTTTGTCATTATTATCATCATTATTATTATTGTTACTTTTATTATTTTATTAATACTATTATCATTGTTATCATGGTTGTTATTGGCATTATCATTATCATTTTTATCATAATCTTCTCGATTATTATTGTTACTATCATTAAAATGATTATCAATAATGTTATTACTATCATTACTACTATTATCATTATTGCCATTTTTATTATCATTATTATTATTATTGTTGTTGTTGTTGTTACTACTAATACTTTTACTATCATTATCATCATTATTATTATTATTGTCATTATCACTATAATAATGATCATTATCATAAATATTATTATCATGATCATCATCTTCATCATTACCAAACTGTTATTATTGTTACTATCCCTATCATCACCATTTCCATCGCTAATGATAATGATTATGATAACAGTAATATCATGATTGTAATAATCATTCTTAAAATAGTAATAATATCATTATCATCCTCATTAACAATATCTCCATCGTTATCATTATAATTTTCGTTGTTTTAATGATACTGTTATCAATACAATCGCTGATATTATCCGTACTACTGAGAAAAGCAATTAGGTTTAAAAAATGAGACCGAATCATTATATTCTGAAAATAAGACGCTTGTAAGTGTTAATGAGGGTCTGCGGCCTTCCAGTGTTCTTTGGTTTGTCGATTGTCGAGTTTCTAGTGTTTGTTTATCTTAGTTCCTTGGTTAGCTGCTTAGTTTATTACAGTTAATAACCACTGGATTGTGAGAAAATCGGATATCTGTTGCTTAGATTCTATTCACTAATTAATTGCCCATACGTCCCATGATAGAAAATGGATAAGCTAGAATTATTTTAGGGTAGATTTATAAATAATTTATGTAAATCTGTGCCCCCTTGGGTGTTTGACAGTTATTATCCTTTTCACTTTTATTATTGATATCATTACCATTCACAATTTATCATCATCATAATATCTTTGATACACACATGCTGCGCCACAATCAGCCCTGCTTTCTGGCAGCCTCCAGGGGCATCGCCGACGAGCGCGAAGGAGGGAATCCGGCAGACCCTCATACGAAGAGACATCAAGATCAAAGTAGCGAGGGAATGTCAACGCAGTCTTGTTTCTCCATTGCGTTGAATGGCCAACACCCGTAAACGCTGGCTTACTATCCCGCATGGAGAGACTACGTGGACATCACCTCGTCGGCTAGAGTGAATGAAGACGCGTGAAAGGACTCAGATTTCAGCGGAACCGGGAACCTCAGCTCGCGATGAGGCCGAGGAAGGGGACGTGGGCAGTGCGTGATCCGCTGTCGGGAATCTTCTCGGTCCTCGTTCCTAAAACTTAAAACCGATATTAGCGTGTTGTCATTACTATTGTACTGTATGTATGTTTATTCACTCACACACAGTTAGTATATATATATATATATATATATATATATATATATATATATGTGTGTGTGTGTGTGTGTGTGTGTGTGTGTGTGTGTGTGTGTGTGTGTGTGTGTGTGTGTGTGTGTGTGCATATGCATATATAAACACACACACACATATATTTGTACTTGCATACGTATATGTATGTATGCATACATATATATGTACACACACGCGCACACACACACACACACACACACACACATATATATATATATATATATTTATATATATATATATATATATATATATATATAGAGAGAGAGAGAGAGAGAGAGAGAGAGAGAGAGAGAGAGAGAGTATGTGACAGTGTGTGTGAGCGTGTTCGTTCGTATACATGAATGCGTGTGTGTGTGTGTGTGCAGGGGGGGGGGGGGGGGTATCAAAACTAATGTAAAGATTTGCTTTCTCTACCTGCTTTCTAGTGATCATCGCTGTTGCTTCATTACGACAGTATTATCAGTAACGAAGGCATTGTTGCTCTTATTATTAATGGTATCATTATCACTGATATCATTATTGAGAGTTATTTTCAATGCCATCACTGTCGTTGTTTTTATCATATTTGGAACTATCACTATTTCTATATTCCTATTGTGACAAGGACAGTGAGCTTAAACGAAAAAAAAAGACATTTGTGTTAATATTCTCATGCTCTCTCCTTCATCAGTCCACTTGTATGTCTATCTGTCTGTGTGTATCTCTTCCTCTCTGTCTGTTGCTTTGCCATCTCATCTTATTATATGTTTCTGTGTATCTGTCCACCTCTCTCTCTCTCTCTCTCTCTCTCTCTCTTCTCTCTCTCTCTCTCTCTCTCTCTCTCTCTCTCTCTCTCTCCCTCTCTCTCTATGTCGTTGTTTCTTCATCTATGTTTATCCATCTATCTATCTATCGCCCTTTTTCCAATTCTTTTTCGTTATATTTTTTTCTTCTATTTTACCACAATACTTTATAAGATACGAGAAAAAAACACACACAAAAGAATAATGAGATCGGCCTTAATTAATGACAAATATATATATAATAAGCTTTCGGGGATACGCGTTGCTGATAGTGGGTCACTCACCGTCTGATCGCATTAAAACGTTAACAAACACCCAGCTATGATTTGGCTTCGTTAGTGGACCTCTTTCTCGCAATTAGTCTCCTGGTTCTGGATTAGAGAGAGCGAAGGAGCAAGCGAGCGAGAGAGAGAGAGAGAGAGAGAGAGAGAGAGAGAGAGAGAGAGAGAGAGAGAGAGAGAGAGAGAGAGGGGGGGGGGAGGGAAAGAGAGAGAGAGAGAGAGGGGGGGGGGGAGGGAAAGAGAGAGAGAGAGAGAGAGAGAGAGAGAGAGAGAGAGAGAGAGAGAGAGAGAGAGAGAGAGAGAACGGGGGGGGGAGGGAAAGAGAGAGAGAGAAGGGGGGGGGAGGGAAAGAGAGAGAGAGAGAGAGAGAGAGAGAGAGAGAGAGAGAGAGAGAGAGAGAGAGAGAGAGAGAGAGAGAGAGAGAGGGAAAGAGAGAGAGAGAGAGAGAGAGAGAGAGAGAGAGAGAGAGAGAGAGAGAGAGGAGAGAGAGAGAGAGAGAGGGGGGGGGGGGTAAAGAGAGCGAGAGAGAGAGAGAGAGAGAGAGAGAGAGAGAGAGAGAGTGAGAGTCAGACAGACGGACGAAGGGATACACAGAAAGAAATAATAAGATGAGATGGCAGAGAGACAGACAAAGAGAAAGAGACACACAGACAGATATACATACAAGTGGACTGATAAAGGAGAGAGCGAGAGAGTATTAAGACCAATGTTTTTTTTTTTTCTTCTTCTTTCTTTTTTTTTAAGCTCATTTTAAAAAATTCGGCCCACATTCTTTGTTCCCAATTACGCGGCATGCGTGTGTATATGTGGGCGCGTGTGTGTACGTATGCGTATGTATGTATATATCTATATGTACGTGTTGAAGCTCTGGTGTTCTGCCAAGTAAGTCAAAATTAGTAACATTTTTTTCATGTCTTGCAATTCTTTTTGCGTTTTTGTGATGAATAGATAATTGCAAAAACTGACAGAGGAAGACCAAGAAGAACTTGATGAAAAGGAATTATAATGAGATTAATTGCTAATCAGGACGATGATACACAATAAAGAGAAGGAAAAAGCATAAAAAAAAAAAAAATTAAACACAAATTTACAAATTCTTAACTAAAACAGTTTATATCAGTACCAACCATTGCTGCTGTGACGTGTTTGGCGAGAGACGGAATCCAGAACAGGCCTCCTTTGGAAAGAACTATTGGTAACTATCGTATGGCTTGATGCTAATTTTTCTCCGCTGTTTTCGTTCCCTCAGTAACTCACTTGTAAATCATTTTCAAGTAGCGTACATGTCTATCGGATAGATACGGAGACAAGGGTGTGAGTTAGAATGAATGACTTCACAGAACATGGGGTTATTTGATGCGTTTCGGATATAGCTTCATTAGAAATACGCGTGTCTTGTATTTCTAACGAAGATAAACTCGTTTGATAAATCCATTGCTATGTGAACTAGTACATTTGCACTCATACCTTTTTCTATCTATTGAACTATCTTTAGTATTATATTTATTTTCTTTTTAACGATTTTGTTCAGGTTCGCGAGTTTGTTCTCTTCTGTGGAACAAAGTCCTTTTCTAGCCTAGTATGATAATAAGATCGTTTCCATTTTCATACATCTATTTACTAATGATCTTTTTCACAAATATATATGTGGGAAGGGGAGTAATTTTTGATCAGTCACGCCTATTTTTGATTATCAAAATCGCACACCTTTCCCTGCAATCTTAAACTTGACACTAGAGTTTGATATAAATGTAAGTTTTTAAGTATGAGAACTGTTTTTTTTTTTTTCTTAAATTTCTCTTAATTCTATATTCTCTAAGTATCACTGTATTTGAATTACATCCTCAGAACGTATTGTATTTGTCGTGTGTAAAAGAGGTTTGTCTGCTCGGCATATGATTACATTCTTATTATCTTATTGCTTTTGTTGTTGATATCAATGAGAATTATATAGACGATGATGATAATAATCGTAATAACGATTATAATATTAACCATGATGATAATGATGGTGATGATGATGGTGATGATGATGGAGAT